>NC_066585.1:163494678-163797914 GCF_024323335.1 Lathyrus oleraceus
GTTACACGGCGGTTGCAGCAGATGCAATAAAAGCATAAAGAAACATGCAAAGACAAATAAGGAAGAAATATCATAAGGTGTTATTCTATATTCATCAGTGTTTGGATACAAATGTGTTTGGGAAGACCGCTAATTCAACGACGGTGAAGGTTGTGTATGACGCACTAGTATGGTGCTACGGTGATGATGCATTAGTGAAGAAGGTGAAACTTCAGTCTCTACGTAAGCAATATGAGAATCTCAACATGAAGAACAATGATAAGGTGCCCAATTTCATCTCTAGAGTGACTTTGATCATAAATGAGATGAAATCTTATGGAGAAACTCTCTCTGAACAAGTAATCATTGAAAAGGTACAGAGATCACTTACTCCTCAGTTTAATTACATTGTTGTAGCAATTGAAAACTCTAAGGACCTCAGGATCATGGGAATTGAAAAATTGTATAGTAGTCTAGAGACATAAGAGTTGCGTCTGACTAAGAGAAACTCTGAAAGAGAGGTAGAGAATGCTCTAAATGCGTCTTCTAGTAAGAAGAATCAGAAGCAGTCTTGGTCAGAGGCCAAGAAGAGACATGGTAATGGTTATCAGAAGTCAGAAGTCTTCAACTCTGATGAGAAGAAACATCAAAAGGGAAAGGAGAAGTTTGAAAAGAATAAGGTTCAATGTTACTGTTGTAAGAAGTTTGGCCACTTTGCTGCTGACTATTGGTCAAGTAAAGAAAGGAAATCATAAGAAGCAAACATAGTCAGAGGAGATTCTGATGATGAACTTGTGCTAATTATGGCTTCTAAATCTGATGTTGGATACTTGGTTGATTGGTGGTATATGGACATTGACCGCTCAAATCACCTAACTAGAGAAAAACAATGGCTTATTGATTTTGACTCTAGAAAAAGGATAAATATCAAATGTGTTGATGATAAGTACATTAATAACGAAGGAATGAGAAATGTCAAAGTCATAGTGAAAAATGGAAAAACTATTCTGATCAAGGATGTTTGGTATGTTCCTGGTATGAAAAGCAATCTGATGAGTGTAGGTCAGCTAATTGAGAAAGGTTCTTCAATTACTATGAAGGACAATCTCTTGAAATTATATGATTCTGATCAGAAGCTGATTATGCAATATGAACAAGGAAGAAATAAAATATTTAAAGTGAATGTGGAAACAAATGAAACTAAATGCCTTAGTGTAGAAGGTGCTAGAGGTGACAGTGATTTGTGGGACAAGAGATTGTTGCTGAAAGTGAGAAAAAATATACACAAGAAGGGGGGTTGAATTATGTATGTGAAAGTTTACTTCTTTTTCTTAAACCTGTTTCAGAATCTAAGATGTCAAACTCAGATTCTGATCTAAGTAAGAGTCTGAATCATATCAGAGTTTGACTTCAAAGTTTGTTTCACAATGGAATGTAAAGGCTTAAGTAAATAAAAATACACACAATATATGCTAGTTCCTCTCAATAAGAGAGTAGTTTAGACCCCTTGTAGCATAATATATTTTCACTATAATTAGCAGATTATATTTTGCTCAATTAAACTAGAAAGAGACTTCTGCTCAAGCCCTCAAGCAAGAGACTTCATTGCTTGAACACCCTGTTCAGGACTTCCTGCTTAATCCCACGGAAAGAGACTTCTTGCTCAATCTAACCAAAAAGAGACATCATGATATATCCTCAAGCATGCTCTATCCTTAATGCAAAATTACATTGATCAAGACTTCCTTGCTCTGCCCTTAAGCATCATACTTCAATGCTTAATCACACTGATCAAGACTTCTTTGCTCAAGCACTCAACAAGAAACTTTTTCGCTCAAGCACTCAACAAGAGACTTTTACATATTCTAAACAACAATTTATGATAGTAAATACAAATGCACTTGATACTCTTATCAATTGTGCATAGTTATAACACAAATTATGATGTCTTTAAGATTTCTAAGATAAACAATGGTAAGAAATCTTAAGACCCAATTGTAGAAGCACACAGATATAAAAAAGTGTTCTTCTTGTATCAGATCCTTTTTATGTTGTATGGTTCTACTGATAACTTATTCAAAGACTTCCATAGTATTTGAAATCTTTAGCACTTTCAGAGTTTTAAACAATAGTCAACGAACCCATATTGATCAACTTTACCAACATATACACGCTCTTTCACACTGGCTTCTTCATATCCTTGAACTTCCTTTTATAGGACCAAGAAAATAGTTGTTGAAGAATTTGAACATATCAAGCAAACTTGGTCAAAAAGTATGTCAAGAGAGACGTTGGAGACTAGCATTTTGTCTGACGCTTTGTCCACTGAATAATAACAATGTTCTAAGTACCTTTCAAAGTGCTATATATCTATCAAAAGGTAAAATGGACTGAAGATGCCGCATCTCTATTTCTTGAGCCTTGCAAAACAAAACCCTAATGACTTTGTCCAGAAATTTGAGGCTTTGATGAGACAAGACTACTTTGGTACATTGTACATATCAGAGGCCCTTCAACCTTTCAGAATTTGAGTTGTCATCAGAAGCTAAGTTGAGACCAGAGTCTGATGCCTTTGGATGCTGATGAACTACTATAGATTTTGATCAATCATAATTTGAGTTACTTCTTTATGGAACCAAGTCTTCTGATATGCTTGAAACCTTGATATAGTTTGACTTCAGAACCTGCACACTCGAACAATTATTGACAAACCCTATCGTTCTTTAAATACACTGTTATCATCGAAAAAATTTAAGGGTATGAACAAATCTTGATCCAATTGTGAGGTAAAATATGCCTAGTCCTTATTTTAATGATGTCAAACCTTTCTAATTGCCCATAACGTGTACTTTGGACAGTATCATCATTTCATAGAATGCATCCATCCTCTAACATGTTGAAAACATAAGTTCAACGTGTCTAGGCATATAGGATCATATCATAGATGTGAATCATGCAATTGATAATCGTAAATATCCTAGGTGCATAAGAGATTGGTTTAAATTGGTCAAGATACATTTCAAAACTCATTTGTGGGAGTTTAAGACCTGTGAGTCGACTCATGACTCGGAGCATAACTCTCGGGTCTGAACAGGTCGAGTTACAAGTCGACTAAATCATAGGAAAACTGAATAAGTCGACTCATCCATATGTTGCGTCGACTCAATGCCTATTTTCGTTTGAACCATGTAGCCACGGGTCTGAACAGGTCGAGTCATAGGTCGATTCAACCCTGGAAAAACTTTGTTTAAGTCGACCCATCCTCTGTTTGAGTCGACTCATTGCCTGTGTTACTTGAATAATTTTGCCCCGGGTCCAGTTGTAACACCCCGATAATAATAAAATAATTATTTAAATTGAGTTAATAATTTATTTATTAATTTAATTAAATAATTGGAAATTTTATTATTATTATTATTGGGTTATTATTATTATTATTATTATTATTATTGGAAAATATATATATGTTGGAAATAAGGAAAAGAGCCCATTTGGAGTAAAAAGGTTTTTACGTGAAAAACAGAGAAACGATCGTGAAAGAGGAAAAGGGCAAAGAGACAGAGCAAGGGCTGAAGGTTGGAGAAGAGCTTGGAGCTTAGAGATTTTGCCGGATTAACTCAGGTAAGGGGGGTTTATCGTCGATTAATGGGTATTATGGGATAATATGTGATGGGTAGTGATAAGCCGTTAATTTGACCCTAATTGGGATTGTTGATGCTGAAGAATTATGTTGGATAAATTGTATTTAGACTGTAATTGAATCTGTGTTTGGGTTAGTTGTGAAATTCCGAACGTATAGCTTTTTACGGAATCGGAATCGGAGGTCCGGAAGTCCTCCAACGGCGGAAAATACGGAGAATTCTGCATTCTGCCTTGTGTTAGCGCAGGAACTGCTGTTTTGTCTGCGTTAACCGGTTAACCCAGGGTGTTAACCGGTTAACACTGTTGCGAATTGTGAAATTGGTGCTGTTTTGCCTGCGTTAACCGGTTAACCCAGGGCGTTAACCGGTTAACACTGTTAAGTTTTGGGCAGTGAGTGTGTTTTGCCTGCGTTAACCGGTTAACCCAGGGCGTTAACCGGTTAACACTGTTGCAGAGTGGAAAAATTGGCTTTTTAATGTTGTGTACATAATTGAGAGTTGGCCTATGTTGGCGTATGATGTAATAGGGATTATTTTCCCGCTGTTTTGAGCAGTATAGGTATTAGTAGAGTGTGCTAATATTGTGTTTAATTGATTTACATGATAATGATGTGTTGATACATGTGTTGATGATGTATGATGATATGCATAATGCTATGAATGTATATATTATGCATGTAATTGTGAATGGACTGTTGTATGGCTTAGAGTGTGAGCATATGTCCGTTGTGAATTGTTGTTGATGCTGCATTGCTAGATGATTAGCGTGCATAGCATAGCCTTTGGGGCTGTAGCTAATTCCCATGGTGAGGAATTAGTGAGTGAATCATTGTGGATTTGTTGTTGATGTTTGCATGCTAGATGATTAGTGTGCATAGTCTAGCCTTCGGGGCTGTAGCTAATTCCCATGGTGAGGAATTAGTGAGTGAGTCACTAGGTCTCAAATGAGTGGGACTAGTGAGCTTAGTAGCCGTATCTGGAGGGATCGGTGAGCTTGAACTATATGTTCAAGAATAGTCGGTACCGCATGTGTGGAGTCTCATTGCATAATGTATGTATGGCGTATAATATGAATGGATGTATTCCAATATTATACGTGTGTTTGTGTTGTTATGGAGTATGATTTGAGATTATACTTGTGTTTTATGTTGGTGTTGAGTATGAGGTTGAGCTGATGTGCTGTTACTGATTGTATGTTGCGATTAGGGTGATTAATGTGTTAAATTGCTTAACATGACATTATATTCTATAATGCTTATTATATTGATTGAGGAACTCACCCTTACAACTATTTTTCAGGTAACGAGAAATGAGTTGAGTAGAAGCGAATGCTTGGAGTCTAGTGTAGTCTCCTTAGTGGGTCGTGCTCTGATAGATGTAACATCGGGATGGGATGTTTTATGTTGTTGAATAATTTACATGTGAATGTTACATGTTTTACATGATTGAGGAGATCTCTATCCGCTGCGTTTTATGCAAATGTTTATGTTTTGAATTAATAAAAGAGCATGACCGTTATATTGTTGAATGGTGTGAATAATTGTGTGACACCCTTGAATGGCATAATTACTCTGAATTGTTATATGTTTATTATTTTTAATTAAAAATTGGGGTATTTTAGAAGGGTGTTACATTAGTGGTATCAGAGCATAGTCGGTCGAGTCGAGTCGTAATTATTCTGTTTCCCCTGTACGGGATAGGTGTTGTGTAACCCTATCAGTACTTATTATTTTAGCTTGTTGGGTTTTCAGAATAGAGATGGCTGGAAGAGGTAGAGATGATGCTGCGATTGCTGAGGCTCTGGGTATGCTAGCTGGAGTACTTGGAGGAAATCCGAATGTTGTGGGAATGGGAGCTGCTCGTCAATTGAGTGAGTTCCAGAAGAACAATCCTCCAATGTTCAAGGGAGCATACGATCCAGATGGCGCTCAGAAGTGGTTGAAGGAGATCGAGAGAATCTTCCGAGTAACTGAGTCTGCCGATAACCAGAAGGTCAGGTTCGGTACGCATATGCTGTCAGAGGAAGCTGATGATTGGTGGGTTGCTACCCGCACTGAGTTGGAAACTGCTGGGAATGCTGAGATCACTTGGGCTGTGTTCAGAGAGAGATTCCTGAGGAAGTACTTTCCAGAAGATGTCAGAGGAAAGAAAGAGATAGAGTTCTTAGAGTTGAAGCAGGGTAACAGGTCTGTTACTGAGTATGCTGCTAAGTTCACAGAGCTGTCTAAGTATTACACTCCCTATAATGAGGCTGCTGGAGAATTTTCAAAATGTGTGAAGTTTGAGAACGGGTTGCGTCCCGAGATCAAACAGGCTATTGGATATCAGCGGATCAGAGTGTTTTCTGACTTGGTTGACTGTTGCAGGATTTTTGAACAGGATTCCAAGGCCAGAGCAGAGAGCTATCAACAGAGGGTTGATAGGAAAGGCAAGAATCAGAATGATCGTGGAAAACCGTATGCAGTTGGCAAAGGTTTTCAGAAGCAGGGTGTGATGAAGAGGCCTAGTGGGGGAGACTCTAGTGCTCCTGTTAAGTGTTATAGATGTGGTCGGGCTGGACATCGTGTCCATGAGTGTACCAGTGCTGAGATGAAGTGTTTCAAGTGTGGAAAAGGTGGTCATTTGGCTGCAGAGTGTCGGTTGAAGACTGTAACTTGTTTCAACTGTGGAGAGTTGGGTCATATCAGTCCACAGTGTCCTAAGCCGAAGAAAGAGAATCAGTCAGGAGGCAAGGTCTTTGCTTTATCAGGTTCTGAGACTTCTGCAGATGATCGTTTGATTCGAGGTACGTGTTATATTAATGGCTTTCCTCTTGTAGCTATTATCGACACAGGTGCTACTCATTCCTTTCTATCTTTGGATTGTGCTGTGAAACTTAAGTTAGAGATATCTGAGATGCATGGTAGTATGGTGATTGATACTCCTGCAAAGGGTTCAGTGACTACTACTTCAGTTTGTTTGAATTGTCCTTTGAGTATTTTTGGTAGAGACTTTGGGATAGACCTTGTGTGTCTTCCACTAGTGCAGATTGATGTTATCTTGGGTATGAACTGGTTGGTGTTTAACCGAGTTTCTATCAACTGTTTTGATAAGACTGTGATATTTCCTGAGAGTGAGGAAGGAAAGAGTTTGTTTCTATCAGCAAGGCAGGTGAATGAGGAAGTAGCAGATGGGGCAGAGTTGTTTATGCTGTTAGCGACTTTAGAGGCTAAAGATAAACTGGTGATTGGCGATCTAGCCGTGGTGTGTGATTTTCCTGATGTGTTTCCCGAAGAAGTGAATGAATTACCGCCAGAGCGTGAAGTTGAGTTCTCGATTGATTTGGTACCTGGTACTAGACCGATATCGATGGCTCCGTATCGTATGTCTGCTGTTGAGTTAGCTGAATTGAAGAGTCAGCTGGAAGATCTGTTGGATAAGAAATTTATTCGTCCGAGTGTGTCACCGTGGGGTGCACCAGTGTTATTGGTTAAGAAGAAAGAAGGTACTATGAGGTTGTGTGTGGATTACAGGCAACTGAATAAAGTGACGATCAAGAATCGGTATCCTTTGCCGAGGATTGATGATTTGATGGATCAGTTGGTTGGTGCGAGTGTGTTCAGCAAGATAGATTTGAGATCTGGGTATCATCAGATACGTGTGAAAACTGAGGATATTCAGAAGACTGCTTTCAGGACAAGGTATGGGCATTATGAGTATTCTGTAATGCCTTTTGGTGTGACTAATGCGCCTGGAGTATTCATGGAGTATATGAATAGGATTTTCCATCCGTACCTAGACCAGTTTGTTGTGGTGTTTATTGATGACATTTTGGTGTATTCGAAATCTGAAGAAGAGCATGCTGAGCATTTGAGAGTGGTTTTAGAAGTTCTACGAGAAAAGAAGTTATTTGCTAAATTGTCCAAGTGTGAATTTTGGTTAGAAGAAGTTAGTTTTCTTGGTCATGTGATTTCAAGAGGTGGTGTTGCTGTTGATCCTTCTAAGATAGAAGCGGTATCTAAGTGGGAAGCTCCGAAGTCAGTTTCTGAGATAAGGAGTTTTCTTGGTTTGGCTGGTTATTATAGGAAGTTCATTGAGGGATTTTCTAAGTTGGCGTTACCGTTGACGATGTTGACTAGAAAGGGGCAAGCGTTTGTTTGGGACTCAAAATGTGAAGAAGGTTTCCAAGAGTTAAAGAGAAGGTTAACTACTGCTCCTATTCTGATATTACCGAGTTCGTCGGAATCATTTGAGGTTTACTGTGATGCTTCATTGTTGGGTTTGGGTGGTGTGTTGATGCAGAATAAGCAGGTTATAGCTTATGCTTCGAGACAACTGAGGGTTCATGAGAGGAACTATCCGACACACGATTTAGAGTTGGCAGCTGTGGTTTTTGTTCTGAAGTTGTGGAGGCATTATTTGTACGGGTCAAGATTTGAGGTTTTCAGTGACCATAAAAGTTTAAAGTATTTGTTTGATCAGAAAGAGCTGAATATGAGACAGAGGAGATGGTTAGAATTTCTGAAGGATTATGACTTTGGGTTGAATTACCATCCGGGTAAAGCAAATGTAGTGGCTGATGCGCTGAGTCGGAAATCATTGCATATGTCTATGTTAATGGTTAAGGAATTGGATTTAATTGAGCAGTTTAGAGACTTGAGTTTGGTGTGTGAGAGTACTCACAATAGTGTTAAATTGGGAATGTTGAAATTAACGAGTAGTATTCTGGATGAGATTAGAGAGGGTCAGAAATCCGATGTGCTTTTGGTTGATAAGTTGACTCTAGTGAATCAAGGTCAAGGTGGTGAATTCAGAGTTGATGAGAATGGTATTTTGAAATTTGGTAGTCGGGTGTGTATTCCGGATGTTACTGAGCTTAAGAAGAGTATTCTTGAGGAAGGACATCGTAGTGGTTTGAGTATTCATCCTGGAGCTACGAAGATGTATCATGATTTGAAAAAGTTATTTTGGTGGCCGGAATGAAAAGAGAAATTGCAAGTTTTGTTTATTCCTGTTTGACTTGTCAGAAGTCAAAGATTGAGCATCAGAAGCCGTCTGGGCTAATGCAACCGTTGGCTATTCCAGAGTGGAAGTGGGATAGTATCAGTATGGATTTTGTTTCTGGTTTACCGAGGACAAGTAAGAATTTTGAAGCTATTTGGGTGATTGTGGATAGATTGACGAAGTCGGCTCATTTCATTCCGATCAGAATGGATTATCCGTTAGAGAGATTAGCCGAGTTGTATATTGAGAAGGTTGTAAGTTTGCATGGTATTCCGTCGAGTATTATTTCGGACAGAGATCCTAGATTTACATCGAAGTTCTGGGAAGGTTTGCAGAGGGCTTTGGGAACTAAGCTGAGATTGAGTTCTGCATATCATCCGCAGACTGATGGTCAGACTGAGAGGACGATTCAGTCATTAGAGGATCTTTTGAGAGCTTGTGTTTTGGAAAAGGGAGGTGCTTGGGATTGTTATTTACCTTTGATTGAGTTTACCTACAACAATAGTTTTCATTCGAGCATTGGTATGGCACCGTTTGAAGCTTTGTATGGTAGGAGATGTCGGACGCCTTTATGTTGGTATGAGTCCGGTGAGAGTGCTGTGGTTGGACCGGAGATTGTTCAACAGACTACAGAAAAGATTAAGATGATTCAGGAGAAGATGAGAATTGCTCAGAGTCGTCAGAAGAGTTATCATGATAAGAGGAGGAAGTCACTTGAGTTCCAAGAGGGAGATCATGTGTTTCTTCGCGTTACTCCGATAACTGGTGTTGGTCGAGCTTTGAAGTCGAAAAAGTTGACACCTCGATTTATTGGTCCTTATCAGATTTTGGAGAGGATAGGGGAAGTAGCCTATCGTGTCGCTTTACCGCCGTCGCTTGCGAATTTGCATGAGGTTTTTCATGTGTCTCAGTTGAGGAGGTACATTCATGATCCGTCGCATGTAGTCCAAGTAGATGATGTACAGGTGAGAGATAACCTGACTGTTGAAACATCACCTATGAGGATCGAGGATCGGGAGTTGAAGCAGTAGCGGGGTAAAGAGATTGCCTTGGTGAAGGTAGCTTGGGGAGGACCAGCAGGTGGCAATGTGACTTGGGAACTTGAGAGTCAGATGAAGGAGTCTTACCCAGAGTTGTTCGCTTGAGGTATGTTTTCGAGGACGAAAACTCTTTTAGTGGGGGAGAGTTGTAACACCCCGATAATAATAAAATAATTATTTAAATTGAGTTAATAATTTATTTATTAATTTAATTAAATAATTGGAAATTTTATTATTATTATTATTGGGTTATTATTATTATTATTATTATTATTGGAAAATATATATATGTTGGAAATAAGGAAAAGAGCCCATTTGGAGTAAAAAGGTTTTTACGTGAAAAACAGAGAAACGATCGTGAAAGAGGAAAAGGGCAAAGAGACAGAGCAAGGGCTGAAGGTTGGAGAAGAGCTTGGAGCTTAGAGATTTTGCCGGATTAACTCAGGTAAGGGGGGTTTATCGTCGATTAATGGGTATTATGGGATAATATGTGATGGGTAGTGATAAGCCGTTAATTTGACCCTAATTGGGATTGTTGATGCTGAAGAATTATGTTGGATAAATTGTATTTAGACTGTAATTGAATCTGTGTTTGGGTTAGTTGTGAAATTCCGAACGTATAGCTTTTTACGGAATCGGAATCGGAGGTCCGGAAGTCCTCCAACGGCGGAAAATGCGGAGAATTCTGCATTCTGCCTTGTGTTAGCGCAGGAACTGCTGTTTTGTCTGCGTTAACCGGTTAACCCAGGGTGTTAACCGGTTAACACTGTTGCGAATTGTGAAATTGGTGCTGTTTTGCCTGCGTTAACCGGTTAACCCAGGGCGTTAACCGGTTAACACTGTTAAGTTTTGGGCAGTGAGTGTGTTTTGCCTGCGTTAACCGGTTAACCCAGGGCGTTAACCGGTTAACACTGTTGCAGAGTGGAAAAATTGGCTTTTTAATGTTGTGTACATAATTGAGAGTTGGCCTATGTTGGCGTATGATGTAATAGGGATTATTTTCCCGCTGTTTTGAGCAGTATAGGTATTAGTAGAGTGTGCTAATATTGTGTTTAATTGATTTACATGATAATGATGTGTTGATACATGTGTTGATGATGTATGATGATATGCATAATGCTATGAATGTATATATTATGCATGTAATTGTGAATGGACTGTTGTATGGCTTAGAGTGTGAGCATATGTCCGTTGTGAATTGTTGTTGATGCTGCATTGCTAGATGATTAGCGTGCATAGCATAGCCTTTGGGGCTGTAGCTAATTCCCATGGTGAGGAATTAGTGAGTGAATCATTGTGGATTTGTTGTTGATGTTTGCATGCTAGATGATTAGTGTGCATAGTCTAGCCTTCGGGGCTGTAGCTAATTCCCATGGTGAGGAATTAGTGAGTGAGTCACTAGGTCTCAAATGAGTGGGACTAGTGAGCTTAGTAGCCGTATCTGGAGGGATCGGTGAGCTTGAACTATATGTTCAAGAATAGTCGGTACCGCATGTGTGGAGTCTCATTGCATAATGTATGTATGGCGTATAATATGAATGGATGTATTCCAATATTATACGTGTGTTTGTGTTGTTATGGAGTATGATTTGAGATTATACTTGTGTTTTATGTTGGTGTTGAGTATGAGGTTGAGCTGATGTGCTGTTACTGATTGTATGTTGCGATTAGGGTGATTAATGTGTTAAATTGCTTAACATGACATTATATTCTATAATGCTTATTATATTGATTGAGGAACTCACCCTTACAACTATTTTTCAGGTAACGAGAAATGAGTTGAGTAGAAGCGAATGCTTGGAGTCTAGTGTAGTCTCCTTAGTGGGTCGTGCTCTGATAGATGTAACATCGGGATGGGATGTTTTATGTTGTTGAATAATTTACATGTGAATGTTACATGTTTTACATGATTGAGGAGATCTCTATCCGCTGCGTTTTATGCAAATGTTTATGTTTTGAATTAATAAAAGAGCATGACCGTTATATTGTTGAATGGTGTGAATAATTGTGTGACACCCTTGAATGGCATAATTACTCTGAATTGTTATATGTTTATTATTTTTAATTAAAAATTGGGGTATTTTAGAAGGGTGTTACACCATACAAGTCGAGTGACCTGTATGAACAGGTCGAGTGATCGCTGCTTAGACTTAATTTTCTGCTGTGTAATTTTGCAAAATAATTCTCTTATGTATGTTATTTGGTCCATGCATCATATAAATATTCTAGAGTATCTTCTTCAACATTTTAACGAGAAAACTGAAAGATATACACCAAAGTGATCTTCATCTTCATTCTTCATTGCATTTCTCAATAATCACACATAACAATCTTTATTGAGCATTGTGCATTGCTGTGGTGATAACGTCCAAATAGGATTGTGGAATCTTAGTTTGGGTTGAGGCTTTGTGTGGGTTTTTCTTGAATAAAACCATTGGGGTTTTATCCTACAAGAATTGAGGGGTTTTGCACTAACCTTTGCTTCATAGATTCAGCCGAGTGAAAAGTTTGAAGAACGATGGGTTCAGTCAAACAAGTAACGGTAATCAGAGGATTGTGAAGAAAGCTTAGGGTTCAAGCGACTTACGTTCGAAATCAGCCAAGCTGAAGTTTTGGAGAACATTGTGTTCTTGCAATAAGGTAGCTGTAACCAGAGGTTTGTTTGAAGTGCTTGAAGGACTTGGTTCAACTCGAATCAAGGGGAGAGAAACGAATAGGATCTGCAATAACACTAAGGGTTGATTGGTGGTGATCATTTTTTCTCTTGTATTGACTTTGTAACGTATTAACAAAAACATCTCAATTCTAGATTTAGAATTGAGGGCAGACGCACCCTAAGCGAGGACGATAGGTGAACTGCCTCAACAAATCTGGTCTTGTTCTCTCTATCTCTTAACTCTTTAAATTATGCATTAATTATGTTTTGTGTGAAATTAATAGTAAAATCAATATCTCTTGATTGTTGTGCATAGTCGATAAATTGGTCTAATCACTTTGATTGCAACTGAGTAAAATTCTGCACATTCAATTTGAGTGAAATTGAAACTTGGTGTGGAGTGCTCACCAAGTGCGATAAAATTAATCTCACACAAACCTAGTAATATTTTACTTGCTCTCTTATTGTGTTAAAGCATTATTAGAGGTAACAATGTCAAGGATTATAGTGGTTAATCAGTTGATTTAGATAGTGGTTGATTATCTCTATCGTAGTTATTCCATTCGGTTTCACACATATCTGATCTTTCCATTAACGGATCATTTAAACGATTATAATCTAGGGTGCTTCCGCAACCATTGAAAACAATTTTAAAAAGCACTAAATTTCAAAAACTGGTCTATTCAATCCCTCTTCTAGATTGGTATTATCGTCTAACAAGTGGTATCAGAGTGTCGGTTCATCTAGTGCTTCACATATAACTTTTTAGAAAATGAGTAACGATCCTAAAGGGGCATACAATAGGGCGCCTATTTTTACCGGTGAAAACTATAGTTATTGGAAAGATTCTATGCATATCCATATCAACTTTATTGATAGGAAAGTATGGAAAGTCATCCAAAATGGTCCTATGGAAATAACCATGACCAATGCAGATGGTTTTGTTATACCTAAACCTGAAGCACAATGGAATGAAGAAGATGAGAAAAAGTATAGCTATGATTGGAAAGCCAGAAATGTGCTCATTACCGCCTTAGATGTTGATGAGTATTATAGGGTTTACCATTGTATTAGTGCTAAAGCTATGTGGGACTCATTGTAAATTACCTATGAGGGAACCAATCATGTCAAACTAGCTTGAATCAACACTTTAACTCAAGAATTTGACCTTTTTCATGTGGATGATGGTGAAACCATTGCCGATATGCAAGAGAAATTTTCTCATCTAATCAATCGGTTAAATGCTCTTGGTAGAACTACCCCTAATGATGTTGTTACTAATAAAATCTTAAGATATCTTAACAGGGATTGGCTACCAATGGTCACCGCGATTAAGGAAGCCAGTGATCTAAGAACATTGGACATGACAACATTGTTTGGCAAGCTTCAAGAGCATGAGCATGAGCTCATGAACTTTGAGAAACATGAGAAGAGTCAAAAGAAGGAAAATAAGGAGAAAGCCAAGAACACTGAAAGGAAGTCTATCGCTTTAAAGACTTTAAGATATAAGTCATCCACCAACAATATATGTGAGAGTGAATCAAGTGATGGCGATAAAGATTCGAATGAAGACATGGGGTTGTTCGTAAGGAGGTATACCCGATACCTTAGAAAGAATGAAGTCCAACATTCGGATAAAAATCCTATCAACTATAGAAGACAATCAAAATTCCCGAATCAAGAGGAAGGAAAGACAACTATGTCAAAAGGACCATGCTTTAATTGCGGAAAGGCCAGTCACTATAAGTTGGATTTTCCCTTGTTGAAGAAAGACAAAGGAAAATACAAACGTCACAATAAATCTAGCAAAGCTAGACGAGCATACATTGCATGGGAGAGTGATAATGAGTCCTCAAGCGATGATAACTCAAGTGATGAAGAAAAAATGTCAATCTTTATCTTACAACTCACTAAAAGAAGAAAAAGAATATGGAATGTCTTGAGGATACAGAGAGAACATGGGTTCTCGATAGTGGATGCTCAAGACACATGACGAGTGATATTTCCTTATTCTTTGACTTTGTGGCTAAGAAGAAAGGGTTTGGAACCTATGGTGATAATAACAAGGGAGCTATACTCAGAAAAGGTAGTGTAGGTAATCCCTCTTCTACTACCATATCAGACGTCCTTTTAGTTAAAGGCCTTAAGCACAATCTCATTAGTATTAGCCAATTATGTGACAAAGGATATAAAGTATCGTTTTCAAAAGATTGTTGCATGATTGAACATAATGATAATAAGAATGATGTGCTTAAGGGATGGAGGGAAAATAATGTATACATGCTTAACTTAAATGAAGTATCTTTGACTAGTGCTAAATGTCTCGTCTCCATGAGTGAAGACTCGTGGCTTTGGCATAGGCGATTATCGCATGTCAACTTTGACTTGCTAAATAAAGTTGTCGAAATATCTAGTAGTTGATCTTCCCAAAATCAAATTTTCAAAAGATCACCTATGTGATGCGTGGCAAATGAGAAAGCAAACAAGAATCTCGTTTAAATCTAAAAATATTATTTCCACAACGAGACCCCTTGAACTTCTCCATATGGACCTTTTTGGGCCATCTAGAATTAAAAGTCTAGGTGGAAAATACTATGGTTTTGTTATAGTAGATGACTAGTCTAGATTTTATTGGACTATCTTCTTAGCAAGTAAAAGTGACACTTTTTTCTGCTTTTGAAAAGTTTGCCAAGATGTCTCAAAACAAATTGAACACTAGCATAGTTACTATTCGAAGTGATCACGGAGGTGAATTTGAAAACCAGCTCTTTGAGGAATTTTGTGAAACAAACGACATTGATCATAATTTTTCTGCTCCAAGAACTCCACAACAAAATGGAGTAGTGGAATGTAAAAGCAAATTTTTTGAAGAGCTTGGAAGGACTATGATCAATGAAAACGACCTTCCTAAATATTTTTGGGCCGATGCCATAAATACAGCTTGTTATGTATTAAATAGGATACTCACTCATCCTATTCTAAATAAAACCCCTTATGAATTGCTAAAGGGGAGGAAGCCTAATGTTTCACATCTTCATATCTTCGGATGTAAATGCTTTCTATTAAACAATGGTAAAGAAAATCTTGGTAAATTTGACTCAAAATCCGATGAAGGTATCTTTCTCGGATACTCTTATTCTAGTAAAGCATATAGAGTATAAAACAAAAGGTTACTTATTTTTGAAGAATCTGTGCATGTTTCCTTTGATGAATCTTATCCGAAAACTGCCGGAGAAGGTATTATTTTTGATGGTGCAGGTGTTCCTTCGGAAGACATGATAAAAGATCAAGAATAAAAGCGTGTTGAACCCCATCCAAAAAAAACTGAGGAGGAGCCGAATCAAATTTCCGAAAAGAAAGAGGAGGATCATTCTATTAATAACAATGATCTTCCTTTGGAATGGAAATCTTCTAAGGATCATCCCACCGATAATTTTCTAGGAGATATCTCAAAGCGAGTTACCACACGGTCAAAAATAAGTAACTTTTGTTATAGTTTCGCTTTCGTCTCTCAAAATGAGCCTAAAAACTCCAAAGACGCATTACTCGATGAACATTGGTTTTTAGCGATGCAAGAGGAACTTAATCAATTCAAAAGAAATGAGGTGTGGGATCTTGTTCCCCCTCCGCGATATCATCAAGTAATCAAAACTAAATGGGTGTTTAGGAACAAGTTAGATGAAAACAGAGTTATAACTCGCAACAAGGCTCGCCTTATTGCTCAAGGGTATAACCAAGAGGAAGTCATCGACTATGAGGAAACGTATGCTCTGGTTGCCCGACTCGAGGCTATACACCTTTTGCTTGCCTATGCCTGTTCTCAAAATTTCAAATTATTTCAAATGGATGTTAAGAGCGCTTTCCTAAACGGTCACATTAATGAAGAGGTCTATGTATCTCAACCTCCCAATTTTGAAAACTATGAGCATCCTAACTATGTTTATAAGCTTAAACGTGCTTTGTACGGTCTCAAACAAGCCCCTAGGGCATGGTATGAGCGTCTTAGCAAATTTTTACTAGAACAAGGATTCTCAAGAGGGAAGGTTGATACAACCCTTTTTATTAAGCGTCAAGGAAAACACTTTATTTTAGTTCGATTCTATGTAGATGATATTATTTTTGGATCTACTAACATAAATTTGGTCAAGGAATTCTCTAAGTTGATGCAGGGAAAATTTGAAATGAGCATGATGGGGGAGCTAAATTACTTCCTCGGACTTTAAATCAAGCAACTTGAAGAAGGAACTTTTGTGAGCCAAATGAAGTATTGTAATAAGTTACTCAAGTGCTTAAATATGGCAAACTCCACGGTAATCGACACTCCAATGCCTACTGCTGTAAATATGGATTGGGATGAAAATGGTAAGGCCATAGATATAAAAAGGTATAGAGGTATGATCAGATCTCTCCTCTATCTTACCGCATCTCGGCCAAACATTATGTTTAGTGTATGTATGTGTGCTAGGTATCAATCATGTCCCAAAGAATCACATTTAAAAGTCTTCAAGCACATACTTAGATACCTCTGTAGTACTTTAAAGTATGGACTTTGGTTTTCTAAGGGAAGTGATTGCTCTTTGGTTGGCTACTCTGATTCCGACTTTGTCGGTTGCAAGTCGGATAGGAAAAGCACTAGTGGCACTTGTCATTTTTATTCAAATTCCTTAGTAAGCTGGCACAGCAAAAAGCAAGTTTCAGTTGCTTTGTCAACAACCGAGGCGGAATACGTTGCTGCGGGTAATTGTTGCGATCAAATTATGTGGCTCAAATAACAATTACCTGACTTCAATGTTCAACTTGAACGTATTCCCATTTTTTTGTGACAACACAAGCGCCATCAATTTAACCAAAAATCCTATACTACATTCGCACACTAAACATATTGAAATTCGGCATCACTTCCTTAGGGATCATGTTGAGAAAGATGATGTTGTCTTCGACCATGTTGATAGCAAAAATCAACTTGTCGATATCTTCACAAAACCACTTGCGACATAGCCTTTCTTCCACATCCGTAGGGAACTTGGTGTTCTCGATATCTCGGATCGCATTTAAATACATATATTATGCCTGTCTATTCCTTGATTTATAAGTGCGCCTATTGTAACACCTCAAAATTTGCCCTCCTCTTCTTGGGACTAGTTTAGCATATTGCATTTCATTTTGTAGGACATTAGGCATTTTCATATTGCATATCATGTGATAATAAGAAAGTCATCCTCCTAAGTCTTTCTCAGAAGATAGAGAGGTTAAGAGATTCATGCCTGAGGGTCTTATTGAATTGATGATCAATCATCTGAGGGTTTCTCTTCAATTAGGGTTTTATTGGTTACTCAAGGAGGTTGAGTATTATCTTGATTGCAAGGGTACATCATCATCATCATGGTTATTTTCATCTGTAAGGGGTTCATTGTTCATGCTCAGGTTCCTTAGGATTAGGGTTTTGACCTCTGGTCAACCCTAATCAATTGCATTCTTCCAATCAGTGATTTTCAAGGAGATGAGGTATTCTATGGAGAGTGGGATCAAATGATCATCCTATTGAGTTTATATGAGCCAAGGTTCATTTTGAAGCCAAATCCTCAAGTGGTTGAGGCTCAAGCTGATCAGAGCACTTCTAAGTCATCTGTCAACTAGAAAGTCAACAGAAAGTCCACTGAGGGTTGTGAGGTGGAAAAATGAGTTTCAACATATCATTCATGTTCAAAGGGGGTTCGTTGGTCATTACAAATATATGTCTTGAAGAATTTGAGGTCATGGTAAAAGTTTCCCAAAATGGAAAGATTTTGGTCCAAATTCAACATGATCTTACATCATCAAAAAAGCTTCAAATGAAATTTTGTCCAACATGAAAGTTGTAGATCTCTCTCTCCCATTTCCAAAAAGTCCAAGATCATGAATTTATGATGAATGGTTGAGGAGATATGGCCAAATGATCATCAAGTATGCTTGGAACTTCAAAGTGCCATAACTTTTGACTCATAACTCCAAATTGAGTGCCTCTTTTTGCACTTTTCTCCTCATGACATATATTTTCCAAATAATTCATGGCATTGCATGAAATTTCATCATGTGATCATGTGCTAATTCAAGTGCATTTTGGAGGGAAATTGAGAAATTCAAATTTGGTGCATCACATGAGTAAAATTCCACTTGCATTATGTTTATGAAATGGTTTTAAGTGAATGTGAGCATTTGCATGCTACTATTCACGTGGTGCATGGCCATGATACATCATTTTCCATTTTTTGCATTCCATTCCAATTATCACTAATCCTAATTAACCATTACAAATTAGGATTAGCATGGTAATTAACATGGCCTATAAATAGTAAATCATAACAGAATTTTCAGTGGACACATTTTCTAGATCTAGAATTTTCTCTTCCCTCCAAATTTTTCTCTCATTGGAATTCAAATTTTCTCCACACAACCACACATTTTATTGATAGATCCATCATCTGCATGGAATTTGGAGCATGAATCAGTCATTTTTTGTGGAAATTGGTGAAGAATTGTGCATACTCCATACATGAACATGAAGATGGAAATGGCAAATTAATCAAGATCTAGTTCGTTTCAAGCTTCAATTTCAACTTCAGACTTCATAACCTCAATATAGGAGTAATTCTGGAGCTTGCAAGACCTTGAATCCACTGCTGCCATTGATTGTTCTTCAAGAGGTCAAAAATTCGAATCTCATAAATCTTGATTTTATGTACATAAACTTGTAGAGCTTTCATCACTGAGAATTCTGATATAAATTTCATGAAATTTGGATGAAAAATGAAGAAGTTATGTTGATTTAAAGTTTATAGGTCCATTCTTATTTCCTTCGATTCGTGAAATATAGTGAGAATTAGGCTTAGGTTTTGTGATATTTGTGATCTACTCGTCGAGACGATTCCAATAATGTATGCCTTGAAAAATTCTGGAAAAAATATGTATGAAGGTACTGTAGCTTGGCCGGTCTTCACGAGGAAGACGGTGGAAACCACCGTCAACCTCCGCGTGTGAACATTACCTAGGGTTACTGGTTCAACGCTTTGTTGGTACTGGTTCAGTGCTTCGTTGGCACTGTTTGGGCGCCTGTAACCACTAGGTCTCATGTTCGATTCCCAGGCGCAACATTGAAATTTTATTTTTGTGATTTTTCCAGTCTTGGTCAAAACGACCACGTTTTGAGATGCGCCTTGGCCTCTCTTCGATCCTTGCTGAAGGCGTTTTGGTGATTTTCTATGTTTCAACTTCATTTTCCATTATTCTTCAACATTATTCCATGTTAATTCATGCAACTTGTAAAAATCATATCAAATTGAAAATTAATCCAATTCAATCCAATTTTTTTGCAACATGTTCATATGATTGTCTATTATTTTTTGGTGGTGGTTTCATGATTTTATCATCTCTAGATTTTTGATTGTGGACTGTTGATTGATCATGTATACAAATGGACCATGCCTCATTCAAATTGATGTGAAATGCTCAATACTTGTCCAATTGCCATGAAATTTTACATGCTAATTCCTAACATGTTGTAGGATGTTTGAGCTTTGATTTGGCATTTTTAGCATTTTCCTTCTCTGTTTTAGGCATGTGTTTGTATGGTGTGACAATGTATGTCACATAATTTGATATTGATCTTATTCATTTTCATTGCCTTGCCAATTGAACTCCTATGATTATAATTTTTGGCATGATAATTATATTTGACATGTTGTGTGCACATAAAAATTTCCAGAACTGTTTGAGTCATTTCTGTTTTGATATGGAATTTTCATTCTTGATGACCAATTGTATGCACCTTTTGCTTGCCTTGCCATATCTTGCTCATGAGATGACTTTGCTTGATGCTTTTGATTTGGTCCTTTTTAGGACATGTTCTCACTTGTTTAAATGTGATTCATGTTGAGTATTAGATTCTGTTTTAATTTTTTGCTTCACTTTTGGCCCTAGGCTTTGCCCTAGGGGTTTGTACTCACATTTTAGCTTTGAATTTCAGGTTCAAGCATTCATCTCTATGATTGATGTTGCCTCATCATTTGAGCTTGGCTATTTGCTATGTTTGCTAACCTTTGGTTCTTTTGTAGGTCCTTTGGTGAATCACTTGAGTGTTTGCCTTCTATGGCTTACTTGTTGTGCATATTGGGTTTGTCTGACTGTTGTTGATTGTTTGGTTGTCTGAATGTGAATGTTGACTTGTTTGATTTTCTTACAGGTACTTTAGCCGCTTTAACTCATTATTTGAGTTGCTTTGCTTTGCTTGTGGTTGGCATACCACTTAGGTAATCTCTTGAACTCCATGTAGTCTGGAAGACCTGCTATCTTTGGCAGGCACCTGTCTGAAGCCCTCCTTAAGAGGCCATGTTCTTGATTGTTTAATTTTGTGCTAAAGACCTCAATGAGGCATGGTTACATGTAAAGACCTCCTAAGTGAAGAGGCATTGGCAGATAGAAGGGATGTGCAATCCATCCCCTGCTATTCAGTTGAGTCTTTCATCTTGCTCGCACTACGTGCTGATGCATTTTGAATAAACACCCAAAATCTTGTATATAGAGTCAGTCATTGTGGAATAGAGTTCCTCATTCTGGACTCCCACGTTTTCATTGATTCAAGCTCACCCAGGCCCGGGTTAAGAGCTATGAGGTCCTACCCTCATTACCTTTCATCTGCTCACCCTGACGGTCAATGTCAGTGGTTAAGAGCCTCAGACACCCTTTTCAGTGTTGGCTTGTTTGTCGAGGTTGATATGACCCCTTGACTAAAGCCCAGCCTTGTATGAGCCACTTGTTTGCATATAGCGTGTGATACCTGTTCACTTGTGTTGCTTACTTGCTGTGTGATTGACTTGCTGCCTATGCGAGTTAGGTTTTGATTCAGATACCTCAACCTAGGACTATTGTGGATTGCATGACAACTATTAGGCTCGAGTCAGTCTCCCTTTTAGTTTGTTATTTCCCGGTCTCTGGTTAGGAGAAAGTTTCTCCCTTGTTAAGGGGAACTACGTCGCCCTGATCCTCATACCAGATGAGGTACGTACGCAGGAGATCGTGCGAGATCTCTCCGGGCGCCCCTTTTCTTTTTGCGTGTGTTTTGTTGACAGCTATTAGGTTCGAGTTCCCGACTCCCTTTTAGTTTCTGTGTTCAACCTTTTTTTCTTTTGTGTGTGTTTTTCTTGACAGCTACTAGGCTCGAGTTCCAGACTCCCTGTTAGCTTGTCAATTTGATAACCTTTTGGTGTGTGTTTGTGGAGTCTGATGTAAGCCCAACGATTGGCATTCGGTTTCCCGTCTGTGTTATTTATTTGTGGAGTCTGATGTAAGCCCAGCGATTGGCATTCAGTTTCCTGTTTGTGTTTCTTTTGTTTGGAGTCGGACGTAAGGCCAGCCATTGGCAGTCTGTTTCCATTTGCGAGTTTCTTTTGACGTCTCAACGTCTTTGTGTTGTGTTTTGTTTCGGCGTGCGTTAGCCGAACTACGGTAGCTCTAATTCTCATTCCAGATGAGATACGTAGGCATGGGATGCGATATCCTAGCGAGCCCGTTCCCATTTCCCCGAACTACGTTGACTCTGATGCTTGTTTCTGACAAACTACGTAGGTCCAGGATGCGACATCCTGCCGAGTCCGCTTCCTTCCAGTATGCGTGCATTCTTTGAGCAGTTATTTGGCAACCTTATTCTATTCTTCTGAGCGTGGATCCCGTCGAGTACGACGGACGTGAGGGGGTGCTAATACCTTCCCCTTGCGTAACCGACTCCCGATCCTTGCAATCTCCGGTCGTAAGACCATTTCCTTTCCAGGTTTACTTCGAGCGTTTCCTTTCCCTCCTTTTGGGATAAATAACGCACGGTGGCGGCTCTGTTTGTTTGTTTTTTTCCGCCGGTTGTTTTTCGCGGTTGCGACAGCTGGCGACTCTACTGGGGACTAAGAAGTTGACCTCTTGCTGGTCCATCTTCCCTAAGCGAGTCGATCCTAGCGCTCTCTAGGGTAGTTTTGGGTGCTTGTGCTGCTCTATTTATTGCATTTGTGATTATTATACTGTGTATATATTTGCATAAATGTTTGCATGCATCATATTATCATTGTGCTTGACTCTGTACAGGTTTGGTTCCTTTGATTTGGGGTGGGTGTTCTGAGTGGGGCTAAAACCCAGGCCCGAGTATACACCTAGGATTAGCGTGGTCTCACGTTCCTCACATGTTGGTTGGGCATGTTGTTGCGACGTGACATACCACAAGCCAGACGAGGTTCTTCTGAGAGAGCTCTTCCATTGTGGAGTATTCCACTTTGGTTGGGTTATCTCTTTTGAGTTGTTGACTTCGGTGACCGTTCTTTCCCGGATCTTTGGGTTAGATGATCTTATGAGAGTTGCACTGGCACACCCGAAAGGGCAAACCCGTTGAGTATCTTGTCCGATTGTCGAGACCATTATCCGCCTTAGGATGACCTGATTAGAATTCACCTATGAGGGGAGGGTTTGGTTCTTACAGACGAATGTTCTGATGGTGACTTTGATGGTGACTATTGGTTCAGTTATTGATCTGGGTCCTATTTTTTAGTTGGATTTGTGGATTTATTTCTGAGACGCCGGAGTTCTGTCCACGGTATTTATCAGGGGGGATCCGTTTATTTCAGGATTCCCTGGGTTGATTCAGATGATTTTGTTGTTATCAGATAAGTGATTCTCCGGTGATGATGGTGGTATATCCTCAGGTTCCGTTTATTTCGGAACTCCCAAGTCGGATTTGTGATTACTCAGTATCTCAGATGGTTGTGATCTGTTCAGAGACAGCGGCCTCAGTACAGTTGATGATCAGATGACTTGGAGGATGGCACAGTGCATTGCATTCATGCATCAACATCATTCTCATTTTGCATTTATCCGCATCTAACTCATGTTTATCCATATGCAGGGGACATTCTTGATTGAGATCCTGGTTGAGAGACTTCTCTACTCAGATATGAGGCCCGATTTGAAGGATGATGTTGTCTACAGTTTCTTTGATCCAGAGATCAGTGTGCTGAAAGAGATGATAACATTGATTACGCCTGACCATGTGGGGATGTTCCGTGAGACTTATGGGGGTATTCTGAAGATGGTTTTCAGGCTCACTGACAGGGATAGGAGTGCCATCCATACTTTTCTCCAGTTTTATGATCCTGGTTTGAGATGCTTTGTCTTCCCGGATTACTTGTTGGGGCCTTTGATGGAGGACTATGCCAGTATCCTGGGTATTCAGATCAGAAATCAGGTTCCTTTCTATGCTACTAAGGAAGAACCTGATGTTGGTGGGATCTCCCGTGCTCTTTATTTGAGCCCTGAAGTGACTAAAGAAGGTCTGAAGGAGAAGGGAAAGTTGCCTGGTTTTCATCTGAGTTTCCCGGAGGCTAAAGCCAAGGAGCATGCTGTTTTGGGTGATTGGCAGGCCGTCTGTGCTTTGATTTCTGTGAGCATTTATGGAATCACCTTGTTCCCTAACCAGAAGAACTTTGTGGATATTAATGTCATCCATTTGTTTGCTCAGAGGAATCCTATTCCTACCCTGGTTGGGGATGATTTTTACTCGGTCCATAATCGGAATGAGAAGCGGCGTGGGGGATTGATTAGGTGTTGTGCTCAGCTGTTGTACAAATGGTTCATGGGGTATTTGCCTTCCAGGGGTGCTTTTGTTCTTCTTGACCATACTGTAAATTGGGCAACCAAGTTGATGGGTTTGCGAGCCAAAGACATAGCTTGGGCTCACGGTAGTGGGGCTGGACAAGATTTCATTTGCAGTTGTGGGAGCTTTCCCAATGTGCCTCTTATAGGAGTTCAGGGTTGCATTAATTATAACCCGACGCTTCTTAAGAGACAAATGGGATTCGCTATGGAGGTTCCTCCTCTCAAGAGTGAGATTCAGGAAACTTTCTACTTCCCGGTTGAGGGTAACCAGTCATCGTTAAGGCAGGTGTCTGATGCATGGCGCCGCATTCAAAGGAAAGGCAAGTTTTCTTGGGGTAGAGCTAATAACAAGTCTTTTCCTCCGTTTGATGATTGGCTCAGCAAGAGACTGGAGCTCACTCATCTACCATTTCCTGTGGGTGATCCTTGGTATCCGTTGATTGAGGAATCCCATTCTTTTGTCAGTATGGAAGAGTTCCTGGAGATGAAGAGGGAGAGAGATCAGCTTCATGCAGAGAAAACTGAGTTGGAGATGAGTGTTGCTAGAATCCAAAGGGCTAATCAGGAAATCAAAAGGAAAATAGAAGACCAGGATAAGAGACATGCTCTTGTGGTGAAGCGCTTTGAGATAGACACCGCTTATTATGGCAAGGTCAGCCAAGCTTTGGAGTCATCTACAAAGGAGCACGCCATTACCAAGGAGAGGTTGGCTAGAGCTTTGAAGGTCATTGAGGATGAGAAGAGGAGGCAGATCCTTGTGAAGAATCAGAGGGAAGCCAGAGTCAGAGTCCTTACCACATAATGGGAAGCAAAGCTGAAGATTAAGGAAGCAGAGAATGTGAAGATCATTACCGAGAGAGATCATAATATTGCCGAGAGAGATCATTATCTTGCTGAGAGGGATCATTATTTCCGACAGATGAAGATTCACCAGAAGGAGGTGGGGAGATTGCAGCAGGAGAACACCGAGCTCAGGTTCGCCGTGAAGTTTACCAGGATGGTTGATGATGTAGGGCCTTCTGTGGGACCTTCGTCAGATTAGACCTTTCTTATTTGTGTTGGATTACCGTCAGGCATGTTGACGAAATTCACTTGCTTGTATTTTCTTTCTGATTCTGGAGAATTGTATTTGATTTGTATCAGACTTGATGTATGACTTTCGCATGTATTGTGCACTCTTGATATACAGTGGTTATTATCATTCAGTGATTGATCTTCAAGCTTTATTTGCTTTCCTGTATGCACTCACACAGCACACACATGGTTGGGTGATATCTTTGCTGAATCATAATTCTCTGCTCTGTATGGCAAAATCAGATGATTGATATCAGAATATTGCTGCCGGATTATTATCTGTCTCGATCAAACCAGGATCGAAAGACAGAGTGTTCCTCATATGGATAGACATTGCATTCATGCGTGAGTCATAATAACCTGTCTTCTGTTTTGCAGGTGTCAGTTTCTAAAATGTTTGATTGGCACAGGAATGATGAATCCACCCAACGCCGACGTTCTCGACCTGAAAGAGAAGATGGGTGAGTTGTTCAATATCATGCAAGGGCTCGCCGTGGGGCAGAAAGCAATCGCTGAGAGGTTGGAGAGGATTGAAAACTGGCTGAGAATGGGGGAAATCCAGGGAGATGCTCCGTCGTCTGGAGTAAAGAAGCCCTCTGGCAATAGTCAGCGCGAGAAGGAGGTTGAATCAAGTGATATGTCTGCCCAAAAGGGACGCAGTAGGGATGGTTATCACCCGTATGCTGCTACAGTAACGATTCCTGCTGGTAATCAATCTGTACGACAGCAACAGCAGCCACCTCAACAGAGAACACAGAGAGCTGGGTGCCAAGCGAGAAGAAGGATGACTGATCATCAGTTTGATAAGCCACCCATGGCGTATGCTCTTCTGTTTAAGAGGTTGAAGGATCTTGGTGTTAGTGTAAGCCCTAGAGGCCAATACTTTTGGTACTTGTATCGAATTATTTATTAATAATAAAAGGCATTTTCTTTATTATGGTTGATTAATAAAGTCCCTGGAATAGATAGTCCGTTTAATGTATTAAGTGTGATTTAATCATGAGAACACATTGAACATAAGGACACTATTCTTAAAGTATCTGTAGTCGAGCTTTAGTGTGAAGTGGGATAACATTAAAGCATTAAGACTATTATGTTTGTAGACTGATGATCACATCTCATGGATCATGGATAAAGAGTTATCAAGTCTTAAACATAGGTATGAATATTAGGAGTAATATTTATACCGGATTGACCCGCTATGAGAATACTATATAGAAAGTTATGCAAAATGTCATAAGTTATTCTCATGGTGATAATAGTGTATACCACTCTTTGACCTGAAACCACTATGGATCCTAGATGTAGAGTCGAGTGCTTTGTTGCTGATCCAACATTGTCCGTAACTGGATAACCATAAAGACAGTTGATGGGTACTCCACAAAGCATGCTGAGGGACATGAGTGTCCTAGATGGAATTTGCCCATCCTGCGTAACAGGATAAATGTCTATGGGCCCAATATTGAACTGGACAAGGATGACACGGTCTATACCTTGTGTTCAATATAGACATAAGGGCAAAGGGGTAATTATACACATAATTATTATCACAGGAGGTTTTGTCAGATCACATGACATTTTCGTGACTTGGGTAGCAGTGATGTGTTGCTAGATACCGCTCACTGTTTATTATGTTAAATGCGTGATTTAATATAATTGCCAACGCCGCGAAAACCTGTAGTGTCACACACAAAGGACGGATTGATGAGAGATAGAGTAATTAAGGAACATCGTAAGGTACGGTGTACTTAAGTAGAATACGAAATATGGTAAGGTACCAAATACTTAAGTTATTTTGGCATTTTATGAGATATGGGCCAAAATGCACTTAAGTGGGCTTTTTGGCTTGAAGCCCACACAAGTGGTTATATAAATAGAACCCCTTGGGTAGAAGCATTAAAAACTCTCACTGAGACAGAAAACACAACTGAAGAGTTGGAATTTCGTATCCCTCTCTCTCTCACTCAAAGCCTTCATTCATAACAGCTAGCACTGCGATTGAAGGAATCCGTTCGTGTGGACTGAGTAGAGACGTTGTCATCGTTCAACGTTCGTGATCGCCCCGTGGATCTGTATCAAAGGTTTTGATCATTATCAGAGATCTGCACCAAAGGTTTGAATCGCCACAAGAGGTAACGATTCTATCACTGATCATGCCCATTCGTAAGGATCACTAAATGGAGAAATTTTTAAATTCCGCTGCGCCTTGGATGGCAATTCTCCAACAATGGTATCAGAGTCACTTACGAAACCATGAATCTGATATTTGTTTTTGTTATGTAATAATATGATTAAAAACAGAATGAATCAAAGGTTAAATTGAGATCGATCAAGTTACATATATGTGATATATATAATCCTGATGCAAAATACATTATATATGATATAGTGTTCTCGTTTCGTTCATTCAAACCCTCAATGATTGTTTTCCTTTGAGCGATCAATGGTCGTTTGCTTCTTGATCCGACATTAGTATGGTGAAGCAATGACGTGTTGATCAATCATACTGAATTAACAATCGAGATGTGTTTGACAGTCTGAAATTGATGCATCAGGGTTAGTAACGACACAAGGGTTGTGTTGTCAGAGAGTTATGCGATTGGGGTTTGACTGCACAAGAGTTGTGCGTTCTAAACACTTTTCCGAACAGTGTTAACCGGTTAACGCGTATGGTTAACCGGTTAACGCAATACGAAATAATTTTTTTTAATTTTCAAACAGTGTTAACCGGTTAACGTATTTGGTTAACCGGTTAACGCAAGGCGGAAAACAGTTTTCCAAGAAATTTTTCAACAGTGTTAACCGGTTAACGCATATGGTTAACTGGTTAACGCATATGGTTAATCGGTTAACGCAAGGCAGAAAAGAATTTTCTAAAAGTTTTCAAACAGTGTTAACCGGTTAACGCAAGGAAAAATTCACCCGTTCGGCTAGAAAAAGTGCTTTGAAGTATCAAGTGTTGATACGAAAAAGTGCTGACCGGGCAGCGGAACACCCGAATGTAACCAAATGTAACTTCTTTTCTCATCTCACTCCCTCGTATGTAAAACGAGTTTCTTTCATGTAATGTAATGATATGAAGAAAGCAAAGAAGTCAGTGCCAAAGGAGGACAACCTTGAAGATCTTGCTTGGAGAAGCTTAGATCGTTGTAGGTTAGCTTAGGTTCTCTCATTCCGCTGCCCGGTCAACACTTTTTCGTATCAACACTTGATACTTCAAAGCACTTTTTCTAGCCGAACGGGTGAATTTTGCCTTGCGTTAACCGGTTAACCATATGCGTTAACCGGTTAACACTATTTGAAATCTGTTCAAAAATTCTTTTCTACCTTGTGTTAACCGGTTAACCAAATGCGTTAACCGGTTAACACTCTTTAAAAATGTCTTGGAAAACTGTTTTCCACCTTGCGTTAACCGGTTAACCAAATGCGTTAACCGATAAACACTGTTTGAAAAATTAAAAAAATTTATTTCGTATTGCGTTAACCGGTTAACCATATGCGTTAACCGGTTAACACTGTTCCAAAAAGTGTTTAGAAAGCACAACTCTTGTGCAGTCAAACCCCAATCGCATAACTCTCTAACAACACAACCCTTGTGCCGTCACTAACCCTGATGCACCAATTTCAGCCCGTCAAACATATCTCGATTGTTGATTCAGTATGATTAATCAACACGTCATTGCTTCACCATACTAATGTCGGATCAAGAAGCAAATGACCATTGATCGCTCAAAGGAAAACAATCATTGAGTGTTTGAATGAACGAGACGAGAACACTATATCATATATAATGTATTTTGCATCAGGATTACATATATCATATATATGTAACTTGATCGATCTCAATTTAATTTTTGATTCATTATGTCTTTAATCATATTAATACAGAACAAAAACAGTTATCAAATTCATGGTTTCGTAAGTGGCCCTGATACCACTGAAGGAGAATTGCCATCCAAGGCGCAGCGGAATTTAAAAATTTCTCCATTTAGTGATCCTTACGAATGGGCATGATCAGTGATAGAATCGTTACCTCTTGTGGCGATTCAAACTTTTGGTGCAGATCTCTTGTAAGATCAAAACCTTGGATACAGATCCACGGGGCGATCACGAACGTTGAACGATGACAACGTCTCTACTCAGTCCACACGAATGGATTCCTTCAATCGCAGTGCTAGCTGTTATGAATGAAGGCTTTGAGTGAGAGGAAGAGAGATACGAAATTCCAACTCTTCAGTTGTGTTGTATTCCCATACAATGCTTCTGCACAAGAGTTCTATTTATAGAACCACTTGTGTGGGCTTCAAGCCAAAAAGCCCACTTAAGTGTATTTTGGCCCATATCTCATAATATGCCAAAATCACTTAAGTATTTGGTACCTTACCATATTTCTTATTCTACTTAAGTACACCGTACCTTACGATGTTCCTTAGTTACTCTATCTCTCATCAATCCGTCCTTTGTGTGTGACCCTATAAGTTTTTGTGGCGTTGGCAATTATATTAAATCACGCATTTAACATAATAAACAGTGAGCGGTATCTAGCAACACATCACTGCTACCCAAGTCACGAAAATGTCATGTGATCTGACAAAACCTCCTGTGATAATAATTATGTGTATAATTACCCCTTTGCCCTTATGTCTATATTGAACACAAGGTATAGACCGTGTCATCCTTGTCCAGTTCAATATTGGGCCCATAGACATTTATCCTGTTACGTAGGATGGGCAAATTCCATCTAGGATACTCATGTCCCCCAGCATGCTTTGTGGAGTACCCATCAACTGTCTTTATGGTTATCCAGTTACGGATAACGTTGGATCAACAATAAAGCACTCGACTCTACATCTAGGATCCATAGTGGTTTCAGGTCGAAGAGTGGTATACACTATTATCACCATGAGAATAACTTATGACACTTTGCATAACTTTCTATATAGTATTCTCATAGCGGGTCAATCCGGTATAATTATTACTCCTAATATTCATACCTAAGTTTATGACTTGATAACTCTTTATCCATGATCCATGAGATGTGATCATCAGTCTACAAACATAATAGTCTTAATGCTTTAATGTTATCCCACTTCACACTAAAGCTCGACTACGGGTACTTTAAGAATAGTGTCCTTATGTTTAATGTGCTCTCATGATTAAGTCACACTTAATACATTAAACGGACTATCTATTCCAGGGACTTTATTAATCAACCATAATAAAGAAAATGCCTTTTATTATTAATAAATAATTCGATACAAGTACCAAAAGTATTGGCCTCTAGGGCTTACACCAACAATATTTTCATTAATCCTTGTGTAGGTTACCATGACAACAAACACCTCTAACAACATATTGCGATCAAACCTTGACAAGGAAAAATTGTCTGGGACAAATTTTCTAGATTGGTACCGAGACATGAGGATTGTCCTCAAACATGATAAAGGGAAAGACAAGGAAGTTGCCAAACCCAAATCCACTAGTGCTTCTTTGAAGCCTAGTGGAAGCATAGAACAGGAAGGCACCTGCTTCCATTGCGGTAAGACCGCACACTGGAAGAGGAACTGCCCAAAGTACCTGGAAGATAGGAAGAATGGAGTAGAGACTCCAATTTCAGGTATTTTTGTTATTGAAATTAATTTATCTACTTCTGCATCATGGGTATTAGATACTGGATGTGGTTCTCACATTTGTACAAATGTGCAAGAACTAAAAAGGAGTAGAAAATTGGCAAAAGGTGAAGTCGATCTACGAGTTGGTAATGGAGCAAAGGTTGCTGCCTTAGCCGTAGGAACTTATGAATTGACTTTACCTAGTGGTTTAATAATTCAGTTAGAGAATTGTTATTATGTACCAGCAATTAGCAGGAATATTATTTCCGTTTCTTGTTTGGACAAGTTCGTTTTTTTATTCATAATAAAGAACAATTGTTGTTCAATTTATTTGAATGATATATTCTATGCAACTGCACAAATGAACAATGGACTATATGTCATTGATCTTGAAATGCCTATTTATAACATTAATGCTAAAAGGATGAAACCTAATGAGTTAAATCCAACTTACCTTTGGGATTGTCGATTAGGCCACATAAATGAGAAACGCATTTCCAAACTCCATAAAGATGGACTGTTGGACTCTTTTGATTATGAATCATATGAGACATGCAGATCTTGTTTAATTGGAAAGATGACAAAGTCTCCATTCACAGGAAAAGGTGAAAGAGCAAATGATCTTCTGGCCCTCATACATACTGATGTATGTGGTCCACTGAACATATCAGCCAGAGGAGGTTTTCAGTACTTCATCACATTCACTGATGATTTCAGTAGATATGGTTATGTGTATTTAATGAAACACAAATCAGAGTCCTTTGAAAAATTCAAAGAATTCAAGAATGAAGTACAAAACAAACTAGGTAAGAATATTAAAGCTCTTCGATCAGATCGAGGTGGTGAATATTTAAGCCTAGAGTTTGATGACCATCTGAAAAAGTGTGGGATCCTATCCCAACTCACTCCTCCTGGAACACCCCAATGGAATGGTGTATCTGAGAGAAGAAATCGAACCCTGTTGGACATGGTCCGATCCATGATGAGTCACGCCGATCTTCCAAACTCCTTTTGGGGCCATGCGCTGTTGACCGCGCAGCTTATACACTTAACTGTGTTCCATCCAAAAAGGTTGATAAGACACCATATGAGATATGGAGTGGTAAGAGACCACATATGTCTTACATGAAGATTTGGGGTTGCGAAGTTTATGTGAAACGACAAATTTCAACTAAGCTTGAGCCCAAATCTGACCAATGCTTATTTGTGGGGTATCCTAAAGAAACAAGAGGATATTACTTCTACAATCCTTCTGAGGGAAAAGTGTTTGTCGCTCGAACTGGAGTTTTCCTAGAAAAGGATTTTATATCCAAAGGAACCAGTGGGAGGAAAGTAGAGCTTGAAGAAATTCAAGAATCACAAAGCATCGATACACCTATGGAGGAATTAGAGCAGGAAACACAAGTAGTTGTGTAAGAGCAATCTGCTCAAGTAGAACAAGACCAGCGTAGGTCAGGCAGGATACGTCACCTGCCTGAGATATATGGATATCTGATCTAGGTTATGTATTACTCATGGATCAATATGAGCCTGTGACCTACTCATGGAATCTTCGTTTTGATGAAACAGTTAAACTGTATGGATTCATCAAGAACGAAGATGAGCCTTGTGTCTACAAGAAGGTTAGTGAGAGCATGATCGTATTCCTGGTATTATATGTAGGTGACATATTACTCATTGGAATCGATATCCCTACCCTGCAACAAGTAAAGTCTTGGTTGGGGAAATGCTTTTCTATGAAGGACCTAGGTGAAGCAGCATATATATTAGGAATCAGAATCTATAGAGATAGATCACAAAAAAAAACTGCTTGGCCTAAGTCAGAGTACATACATAGACAAAGTGCTGAGACGCTTTAATATGCATGATTCCAAGAAAGGATTCATACCTATGCAACATGGCATGTGTCTATCAAAAACACAATCCCCTTCAACTAAGGTAGAAAGGGATCGCATGAATTAGATTCCATATGCATCTGCAATAGGATCTATCATGTATGCCATGTTATGTACTCGACCAGATGTCTCGTATGCTTTAAGTGCAACGAGTAGGTACCAATCTGATCCTGGTGATGCCCATTGGGTAGCTGTCAAGAATATCCTTAAGTACTTGAGAAGGACTAAGGACTCATTCTTGATATATGGAGGTCAGGAAGAGTTGGCTGTAATTGGTTACACTGATGCTAGCTTCCAGACAGATAAGGATGACTTTAGATCGCAATCTGGTTATGTGTTTTGCTTAAATGGTGGCACTGTGAGCTTGAAAAGTTCAACGCAAGATGCAGTTGCTGATTCTACAACTGAGGCCGAGTATATTGCTGCCTTAAAGTGCAGCAAAGGAAGCTGTTTGGATCAATAAACTTGGCATAGTCCCTAGCATTGTGGATCCCATTGGTCTCTATTATGATAACAATGGTGTTATCGCACAAGCTAAGGAGCCTAGATCTCACCAACGATCCAAACACATACTTAGGCGTTGTGCGAAAATATGTAAAGTACCTACACTTGACAATGTTGCTGACCCACTGACAAAGCCTCTTGCGCAGCAGAAGCATGATGGCCATACTAGATCAATGGGCATACGGGGTATGCCTGATTGGCTCTAGTGCTAGTGGGAGATTGTTGGTGTAAGCCCTAGAGGCCAATACTTTTGGTACTTGTATCGAATTATTTATTAATAATAAAAGGCATTTTCTTTATTATGGTTGATTAATAAAGTCCTTGGAATAGATAGTCCGTTTAATGTATTAAGTGTGACTTAATCATGAGAACACATTGAACATAAGGACACTATTCTTAAAGTATCCGTAGTCGAGCTTTAGTGTGAAGTGGGATAACATTAAAGCATTAAGACTATTATGTTTGTAGACTGATGATCACATCTCATGGATCATGGATAAAGAGTTATCAAGTCTTAAACATAGGTATGAATATTAGGAGTAATATTTATACCGGATTGACCCGCTATGAGAATACTATATAGAAAGTTATGCAAAGTGTCATAAGTTATTCTCATGGTGATAATAGTGTATACCACTCTTCGACCTGAAACCACTATGGATCCTAGATGTAGAGTCGAGTGCTTTGTTGCTGATCCAACGTTGTCCGTAACTGGATAACCATAAAGACAGTTGATGGGTACTCCACAAAGCATGCTGAGGGACATGAGTGTCCTAAATGGAATTTGCCCATCCTGCGTAACAGGATAAATGTCTATGGGCCCAATATTGAACTGGACAAGGATGACACGGTCTATACCTTGTGTTCAATATAGACATAAGGGCAAAGGGGTAATTATACACATAATTATTATCACAGGAGGTTTTGTCAGATCACATGACATTTTCGTGACTTGGGTAGCAGTGATGTGTTGCTAGATACCGCTCACTGTTTATTATGTTAAATGCGTGATTTAATATAATTGCCAACGCCGCGAAAACCTATAGGGTCACACACAAAGGACGGATTGATGAGAGATAGAGTAATTAAGGAACATCGTAAGGTACGGTGTACTTAAGTAGAATACGAAATATGGTAAGGTACCAAATACTTAAGTGATTTTGGCATTTTATGAGATATGGGCCAAAATGCACTTAAGTGGGCTTTTTGGCTTGAAGCCCACACAAGTGGTTCTATAAATAGAACCCCTTGGGTAGAAGCATTAAAAACTCTCACTGAGACAGAAAACACAACTGAAGAGTTGGAATTTCGTATCTCTCTCTCTCTCTCTCTCACTCACTCAAAGCCTTCATTCATAACAGCTAGCACTGCGATTGAAGGAATCCGTTCGTGTGAACTGAGTAGAGACGTTGTCATCGTTCAACGTTCGTGATCGCCCCGTGGATCTGTATCAAAGGTTTTGATCATTATCAAAGATCTGCACCAAAGGTTTGAATCGCCACAAGAGGTAACGATTCTATCGCTGATCATGCCCATTCGTAAGGATCACTAAATGGAGAAATTTTTAAATTCCGCTGCGCCTTGGATGGCAATTCTCCAACACTTGGGTTGGTTCAGCCGAGGACGTTGGCTCCGGTAGGATCAGACCAAAGGCTTGCAGGTTACAATGAGAACATCAAGTGCGAGTTCCATTCTGGTGCACCCGGGCATAACATTGAGGATTGTAAAGCTTTTAAGCATGTCGTTCAAGATTTGGTGGATTCTAAAGCCATCAATTTTGCACCGACACCGAGTATTAATGCTAACCCCATGCCGGTGCATGGTCCTATGGGGGTGAACGTGATGTCAGAAGATAAGAGAAAAATAGAGGTGACAAACGTGGATCAGCTGAGGACTCCAACGTCTGTGGTCAAGAGACATTTGATGAAGAGTGGAGTTTTCCCTGACTGTGATAATTGTTGTGCTGCTTGCACCGTCACTACAAATGGGTGTGTAATGCTGAGGGAGACAATTCAGAGAATGATGGATGGGGGACGTCTCCGATTTGAGAAAGTTGATTGGGGGGAAGAAGATATCTTTGTCAACCAACTGTCATCGTTCAAATATGTTGAAAGGGACGGTGAAATATTCGAAACACCGAGTCAGGCGTTCGAAACCGTCAAGATGAAGAATGCCATCTTTGCTGAAGAAGATAAAAGGCCGTCCATTTCTTCTGACAAACAGGCCATGGAAGTGGTGAAGAATAGAAAAGCCCAAGGCTGGGGAAGAATAGTAGACATTACGGTGAAAACAGATAGGTTTGGGGTTGGCTATCAGCCGGGCCAAGACTCGTCTGGGCAAAACAGAGGACGTCGTCAACCGTTCACGTTCATCAGTGCTGGAATGCTGGATCCAGGTCACGCCTGTGCGGTGGGTGAAGAGATTGATAGTGACTGCGAGCTTGACTCGTGGATAAAATCGTGCGTACCAGGGAACTGGAAGGCCTCAAAGATCATCACTGTCACTCATCGTGAAGAGTAATATTTCTGTTTTTCAATTCTGTTTGCATGAAAGCCATACGTTTTGCCCGAAACGTAATGGTCCATTGTAAGGGCCACCTCATGTGTTTCATTGTGCAACATTTTGCATCATTAATAAATGGATGTTTTTCACATTAAAAGCGGTGTTCCCTGTTTTTCATTTATTTTTGCAGTTTAAAACAAAAATAAAAATGGCAATGTTTATTTTCATTTTTCCTTCCTTTTGATTGGCTTCGTTCCGACTTTTGTATTCTCCGGATCTCATTGATAACGATTTTGTTACACCCTGTATGACTTCGACAATCCGATCTATCATGCTGAAGAAAGAAGGCGAAGAAGATTGTGAACTGCCGAAAGGATTAGCCAGGTTGTTGAATCCAGAGGAGAAGGTGATTCAGCTACACGAAGAGCGAGTTGAGGATGCCAATCTGGGCACCGAGGAGGTCTGAAAGGAAGTAAAGGTTAGGGCCACCTTGGAGGCGAGTGTCAAGAGTGGAGGTGATGCCATTCGGTCTCAAGAATGCCGGTGCTACCTATCAGAGGGCCATGGTGACTTTGTTTCATGATATGATTCATCATGAAATTGAATGCTATGTTGATGACATGATAGCAAAGTCCCAAACAGAAGAGGGGCATCTGGTAGACCTGGCCAAATTGTTTGACCGGTTGAGACAATTCAGACTGAGGTTGAATCCGAATAAGTGCACTTTCGGAGTGCGGTCCGGTAAGTTGCTGGGGTTTATTGTGAGCGAAAGAGGAATCAAGGTTGACCCTGCTAAAGTAAAAGCAATACGAGAAATGCCTGAACCGAGAACAGAAAAGGAGGTTTGTGGTTTCTTAGGTAGATTGAACTACATTTCACGGTTCATATCTCATCTAACAGCCACGTGTGAACCCATATTCAAGTTGTTGAGAAAAGATCAAACGGTCAGGTGGAATAATGATTGCCAAGCGGCATTTGAAAAGATAAAAGAATATTTGCAGGAGCCTCCGATTCTGATGCCTCCTGTGGAGGGACGACCGTTAATTCTGTACTTGACGGTCCTCGAGGGGTCCATGGGGTGTGTATTGGGGTAGCATGACGAGTCTGGTCGAAAAGAGCATGCGATTTACTACCTTAGCAAAAAGTTTACCGACTGTAAAACAAGATATTCACTGCTCGAGAAAACTTGCTGTGCTTTGGTATGGGTTGCTCGCCGACTGAGACAGTATATGCTGGTTCATACCACTTTGTTGATTTCCAAGATGGATCCAATCAAGTACATTTTTGAGAAGCCAGCATTGACCTGACGGGTTGCGAGATGGCAAATGATTTTGACCGAATATGATATACAACATACCTCTCAGAAAGCAATAAAGAGGAGTGTATTGTCTGATTACCTCGCCCAGCAACCCATTGAGGATTATCAACCGATGAAGTTTGAATTCCCTAATGAGGACATCATGTTTCTCAAATCGAAAGATTGTGAGGAACCAATCCCGGAGGAGGGGCCTGACCCTGAATCCGAATGGATTCTGATGTTTGATGGGGACGTTAACGTGAATGGTAGCGGTGTTGGTGCTGTTTTGGTTACGCCGAAGGGATCCCACATTCCTTTTGCTGCCCGGCTAACATTTGAGTGCACCAACAACGTGGCTGAATACGAAGCTTGTATCTTGGGGATCGAAGAGGCGATTGATTTGAGGATCAAGAACCTTGTCATTTATGGGGATTCAACTTTGGTTGTGAACCAGGTTAACGGAAAGTGGTATACGCATCAGTCTCATTTAATTCCATACCGGGATTATACGAGGAGATTGTTGACGTTTTTCACCAAGGTGGAATTACACCATATGCCGAGAGAAGAGAATCCTTTGGCAGATGCTTTGGCTACTTTGGCCGCCTTGATTAAGGTGCAGTGGTGGAATCAGTTCCCAAGTGTTGAGGTGGGACGTCTGGATAGACCGGCTTATGTGTTTGCTGTTGAAACAGCGCTTGATGATGAGAAGCCGTGGTACTATGACATTAAGCGGTATTTGGAGACCCAAGAGTATCCTGAGGGAGCATCCAAGAAGGACCGAAAGACTCTGAGGAGGTTGGCCATGGTGTTCTATTTGAATAAGGATGGGGTTTTGTACAAGCGTAATTTCGATTGGGTGTTACTCAGATGTGTCGATGACAAAGAAGCAAGCCAATTGATGAAAGAGGTTCATGAAGGGTCGTTCGGTACCCATGCCAGTGGAAATGCGATGGTGAAGAAGTTGTTGAGGGCCGAATATTACTGGATGACAATGGAAGCCCAGTGTTTCAACTTCGTGCGGAAATGTCATAAATTCCAGATTTATGCTGATAAGGTGCACGTGCCTCCAAACCCGTTGAGTTTAATGTCGTCTCCATGGCCGTTTGCCATGTGGGGCATTGATATGATTGGGAAGATTGAGCCTACGGCTTCGAATGGGCACCGGTTCATATTAGTGGCTATCGATTACTTCACCAAGTGGGTGGAAGCAGTCTCTTATGCGAACGTGACAAAGCAGGTCGTGGCCAGATTTCTGAAAAGAGACATCATTTGCAGATATGGGGTTCCCGAAAGAATCATTACTGATAATGGTTCTAATCTCAACAATAAGATGATGGCAGAACTGTGCCGGGAGTTCAAGATTGAGCATCATAATTCTTCTCCTTATCGTCCGAAGATGAATGGGGCGGTCGAGGCAGCTAATAAGAATATTAAGAAGATTGTGCAGAAGATGGTCGTGACCTATAAAGATTGGCATGAGATGTTGCCGTTTGCATTGCATGGGTATCGAACCTCGGTGCGTACATCTACTGGGGCAACGCCTTTCTCGTTGGTATATGGAATGGAAGCCGTGCTACCGGTTGAGGTTCAGATTCCGTCGTTGAGAGTCCTGATGGACGTGAAATTGGAAGAGGCTGAATGGGTAAGGACTCAGTACGAAGAGTTGAGCCTGATTGAGGAAAAGAGGCTAGCGGCCATTTGTCATGGGCAGTTGTACCAGCAGCGGATGAAGCGTGCTTTTGACCGAAAGGTGCGACCTCGGGTATATCATGTGGGAGATATGGTGCTGAAAAGGATCCTTCCTCCTCAAAACGATCGTAGGGGAAAGTGGACACCCAATTATGAAGGTCCATTCGTGGTCAAGAAGGTTTTCTCTGACGGAGCCTTGTTGTTGACGACCATAGATGGCGAGGATTTTCCATCCCCTGTGAATGCGGACGCAATTAAAAAATACTTCGTATAAGAGACCCGCTGGACGAAAAGAATAAAATAGTCCAGGCAAAAATGGGCAACCTGGCGAACCGAAAAAAAAATGAAAAAAGGTTCGGGCAAAAATTAGGGATAAAAAGAAAAAAATTGTACACCCGACAAGTCGAAAACCCCACAAGGGCGGCTTGGGCAAAAAAGGGTATCCCGGTGGACTGAAAACCCGAAAGGGCGGTCCAGGCAAAAGAGGGATTGAAACGAACAACTGCGTCTAGCATGATCGTTTGTGTTTTGGTTAAGACACATGGATAATCCCCAATAGGGATCAGTCGGAAGCGTCTTGTTTAGAAGGCAGAAAGCACGGAGAGTCATGAGGACATATGGGGTGTAACCGAGTTAGAACTCAATGAGATCACGGGTTCACATTGCCATTAGGATAGATTTTTCCTTTTGTGCGCAATTATCTCTTTTCAGGGATTGCTTCCTGTGTATTGCTCAGTTTTGAGCCACCTTTTTCGATCAATAAAATGCATATTCAGTCAAATAGTTTTGTTTTTGTTTTCATTACCGCTTTGATTGCAAAAACATCCGTTTATTTTGATAAAGAATCTTTGCATTTTGAGACATGGAGATCCCTTCCGATGCATGTTTATAAGATTGAAAACCTGAAATCTTATTCGGAAGATTGAGTGACCTAGGTGTTGAAATTTTGGCACGCCTGGGGCACGTTTTAATCTAACGATCTCTTTTGCAGGTGCTGTTAGATATTTTCACTTATTTGCAGGTTGTGATGTGAATCCTTTTGACAAAAGATCCCCGCAGAGTCCAATCAGGGACGAGGAATTGAAGAATGGTGAAAAGACGGTGAAAGAATTGCGATGATCCGGGAGGATTAATCAAGAAGACTCTTCAAAGTCTGAAGAATTGGAAAGTTGATACCAATCTGAGGGGTTCGATCTCCGTAGAGTACGGAGAAGTCAAGAAAACAAGGTGATGAATCAGAAAAGTCCAGACGAGTCTGGGAGCTCTCAAAAGTGGAAAGCTGACACTGTGGTTAGATAGTGAATGCCAGTGTTCGACGAGTCGACAGGTGTTCCGTATCAGATATGCCATATCTCCCCAACAGGTTCGAGGTCGGTGTTTCTTTGACAACCAGGCCTGAGGTTATTTCCCTAGCAGGGTGGAGGTTGTTATTTCCCCAACAAGTCGAAGATTGTTGTTTTCCCCGCAGAATGCGTTGGGAGCTGTTTCCCAGCAAAGTCCCCAAGCGGGTCGGGTTCAGTGGAGTCCATCCCTGTTGAAGGTTGTCCTTTCCCCAGCGGCAGTGCTATTTCCCCAACATGGTGGAGATTGGAGCGATAGCGAGTTCCTCAGCAGGGTGCCTCGAGCTTCCTAGTAGAGTCCCTTGAGGGGGATACTTTTTTTAGGCATTCATCATTTAGATAAGCATAGCATATTGCATAGATAATTGCGTAGCATTTCCATGGTTGTGGAGCATTACGCTGTAAAAAAAATCATGCATCAGCATTGCAAGCATAAACTAGTCTCAAGCCATGGTTACTGTTTGAGGATTGGTTTCGCTGGAAGTTAGAAGATGTTACTCTGAGGAGATTAGCATCGTGATGTTGGGTCAACGGTATTCCCCAGTAGTGCGATACTGGAGGAGATTTCTGTCGTGCGAGATGGAAGTTGGAAGATGTTACTCTGAGGAGCTTAGCATCGTGACGTTGGGTCATCGGTATTCCCCAGTAGTGCGATACTGGAGGAGATTTCTGTCGTGCGAGATAGAAGTTAGAAGATGTTACTCTGAGGAGTTTAGCATCATGACGTTAGAGCAACAATGTTCCCCAGTAGTGCGATATTGGAGGAAAATTTTCCGTCGGGCGGAGATGGAAATAAAATCAAAGAACGTTACGCGATCAGCGCGAAAATCGAAGAGTGGAGAAAAGGAAGTGTTGCGGCATTTTCTGGAGAATGGGGTTCAAATGGAGATTGGAGTTGAAGATTATATCCGGGATGAGGTCCTCAGGATTGTCTTCTGATCATGTGTCACCTTAGACTTTGGTGGGGCCAACAGAAGTCGTTATAGGTATCTTCGGAGGAAGAAATGCACATGATTACCTTCCTTTTGTGAAGGTGTACCCTTTGATATGTCGCCATCAGAGTGGTGTTTGGGTGTTATTTCCGACGTTGCCAGTGGAATTATCACAAGAAAATGGAGAACGGGGTTCAAATGGAGAGAAGGAAATGCTGGGCATTTTCTGGAGAGCGGGGTTCAAATGGAGAAAGGGAGACACGGGGTGTTTTCTGGAGAATGGGGTTCACAATGACGATCGCGAGTTATCGTCAGGCGACTGAGGTTCAAATGGAGAACGAGGTTCATTGTTTGGCAAACGAGAATGACAGTCGGGGTTCAGATGCGGTGATCGGGGATCATCCGCGCAAATCAAAAAATTATGGGGTTCAAGAAAAACAAAAAAAATCAATCAAAGAAGTTTGGGGCTCAAGAAAAGGAAAAAGATCAAAGAAGTTTGGGGTTCAAGAAAAGGAAAAAGAGAAAAAGTTTCGGGGTTCAAGAAAAGCAAAAAATATAATAATCCCCAGCGGAGCGCAAATTGTTCGTCTGTTCTTGGTATTCAATCACTCTTCACCCTGATCATCTGAAAGCCGAGGCTATTCATATCGATAGGTTCACAGTGGATTGAATAGGGGCAACTGTAACACCTCAAAATTTGCCCTCCTCTTCTTAGGACTAGTTTAGCATATTGCATTTCATTTTGTAGGACATTAGGCATTTGCATATTGCATATCATGTGATAATAAGAAAGTCATCCTCCTAAGTCTTTCTCAAAAGATAGAGAGGTTAAGAGATTCATGCCTGAGGGTCTTATTGAATTGATGATCAATCATCTGAGGGTTGCTCTTCAATTAGGGTTTTATTGGTTCCTCAAGGAGGTTGAGTATTATCTTGATTGCAAGGGTACATCATCATCATCATGGTTATTGTCATCTGTAAGGGGTTCATTGTTCATGCTCAGGTTCCTTAGGATTAGGGTTTTGACCTCTGGTCAACCCTAATCAATTGCATTCTTCCAATCAGTGATTTTCAAGGAGATGAGGTATTCTATGGAGATTGGGATCACATGATCATCCTATTGAGTTTATATGAGCCAAGGTTCATTTTGAAGCCAATTCCTCAAGTGGTTGAGGCTCAAGCTGATCAGAGCACTTCTAAGTCATCTGTCAACCAGAAAGTCAACAGAAAGTCCACTGAGGGTTGTGAGGTGGAAAAATGAGTTTCAACATCTCATTCATGTTCAAAGGGGGTTCATTGTTCATTACAAATATATGTCTTGAAGAATTTGAGGTCATGGCAAAAGTTTCCCAAAATGGAAAGTGACCTGTAATTTCAAGTTTCCAAAAATGGAAAGATTTTGGTCCAAATTCAACTTGATCTTAAATCATCAAATAAGCTTCAAATGAAATTTTATCCAACATGAAAGTTGTAGATCTCTCTCTCCCATTTCCAAAAAGTCCAAGATCATGAATTTATGATGAATGGTTGAGGAGATATGGCCAAATGATCATCAAGTATGCTTGGAACTTCAAAGTGCCATACCTTTTGACTCATAACTCCAAATTGAGTGCCTCTTTTTGAACTTTGCTCCTCATGACATATATTTTCCAAATCATTCATGGCATTGCATGAAATTTCATCATGTGATCATGTGCTAATTCAAGTGCATTTTGGAGGGAAATTGAGAAATTCAAATTTGGTGCATCACATGAGTAAAATTCCACTTGCATTATGTTTATGAGATGGTTTTAAGTGAATGTGAGCATTTGAATGCTACTATTCACGTGGTGCATGGCCATGATACATCATTTTCCATTTTTTGCATTCCATTCCAATTATCACTAATCCTAATTAACCATTACAAATTAGGATTAGCATGGTAATTAACATGACCTATAAATAGTAAATCATAACAGAATTTTCAGTGGACACATTTTCTAGATCTAGAATTTTCTCTTCCCTCCAAATTTTTCTCTCATTGGAATTCAAATTTTCTCCACACAACCACACATTTTCTTGATAGATCCATCATCTGCATGGAATTTGGAGCATGAATCAGTCATTTTTTGTGGAAATTGGTGAAGAATTATGCATACTCCATACATGAACATGAAGATGGAAATGGCAAATTAATCAAGATCTAGTTCGTTTCAAGCTTCAATTTCAACTTCAGACTTCATAACCTCAATATAGGAGTAATTCTAGAGCTTGCAAGGCCTTGGATCCACTGCTGCCATTGATTGTTCTTCAAGAGGTCAAAAATTCGAATCTCATAAATCTTGATTTTATGTACATAAACTTGTAGAGCTTTCATCACTGAGAATTCTGATATAAATTTCATGAAATTTGGATGAAAAATGAAGAAGTTATGTTGATTTAAAGTTTGTAGATCCATTCTTATTTCCTTCGATTCGTGAAATATAGTGAGAATTAGGCTTAGGTTTTGTGATATTTGTGATCTACTCGTCGAGACGATTCCAATGATGTATGCCTTGAAAAATTCTGGAAAAAAATATGTATGAAGGTACTGTAGCTTGGCCGGTCTTCACGAGGAAGACGGTGGAAACCACCGTCAACCTCCGCGCGTGAACAATACCTAGGGTTACTGGTTCAGCGCTTTGTTGGTACTGGTTCAGTGCTTCGTTGGCACTGTTTGGGCGCCTGTAACCACTAGGTCTCATGTTCGATTCCCAGGCGCAACATTGAAATTTTATTTTTGTGATTTTTCCAGTCTTGGTCAAAACGACCACGTTTTGAGATGCACCTTGGCCTCTCTTCGATCCTTGCTGAAGGCGTTTTGGTGATTTTCTATGTTTCAACTTCATTTTCCATTATTCTTCAACATTATTCCATGTTAATTCATGCAACTTGTAAAAATCATATCAAATTGAAAATTAATCCAATTCAATCCATTTTTTTTGCAAAAATGTTCATATGATTGTCTATTAGTTTTTGGTGGTGGTTTCATGATTTTATCATCTCTGGATTTTTGATTGTGGACTGTTGATTGATCATGTATACAAATGGACCATGCCTCATTCAAATTGATGTGAAATGCTCAATACTTGTCCAATTGCCATGAAATTTTACATGCTAATTCCTAACATGTTGTAGGATGTTTGAGCTTTGATTTGGCATTTTTAGCATTTTCCTTCTCTGTTTTAGGCATGTGTTTGTATGGTGTGACAATGTATGTCACACAATTTGATGTTGATCTTATTCATTTTCATTGCCTTGCCAATTGAACTCCTTTGATTATAATTTTTGTCATGATGATTATATTTGACATGTTTTATGCACATAAAGATTTCCAGAATTGTTTGAGTCATTTCTGTTTTGATATGGAATTTTCATTCTTGATGACCAATTGTATGCACCTTTTGCTTGCTTTGCCATATCTTGCTCATGAGATGACTTTGCTTGATGCTTTTGATTTGGTCCTTTTTAGGACATGTTCTCACTTGTTTAAATGTGATTCATGTTGAGTATTAGATTCTGTTTTAATTTTTTGCTTCACTTTTGGCCCTAGGCTTTACCCTAGGGGTTTGTACTCACATTTTAGCTTTGAATTTCAGGTTCAAGCATTCATCTCTATGATTGATGTTGCCTCATCATTTGAGCTTGGCTATTTGCTATGTTTGCTAACCTTTGGTTCTTTTGTAGGTCCTTTGGTGAATCACTTGAGTGTTTGCCTTCTATGGCTTACTTGTTGTGCATATTGGGATTGTCTGACTGTTGTTGATTGTTTGGTTGTCTGAATGTGAATATTGACTTGTTTGATTTTCTTACAGGTACTTTAGCTGCTTTAACTCATTATTTGAGTTGCTTTGATTTGCTTGTGGTTGGCATACCACTTAGGTAATCTCTTGAACTCCATGTAGTCTGGAAGACCTGCTATCTTTGGCAGGCACCTGTCTGAAGCCCTCCTTAAGAGGCCATGTTCTTGATTGTTTAATTTTGTGCTAAAGACCTCAATTAGGCATGGTTACATGTAAAGACCTCCTAAGTGAAGAGGCATTGGCCGATAGAAGGGATGTGCAATCCATCCCCTGCTATTCAGTTGAGTCTTTCATCTTGCTCGCACTACGTGCTGATGCATTTTGAATAAACACCCAAAATCTTGTATATAGAGTCAGTCATTGTGGAATAGAGTTCCTCATTCTGGACTCCCACGTTTTCATTGGTTCAAGCTCACCCAGGCCCGGGTTAAGAGCTATGAGGTCCTACCCTCATTACCTTTCATCTGCTCACCCTGACGGTCAATGTCAGTGGTTAAGAGCCTCAGACACCCTTTTCAGTGTTGGCTTGTTTGTCGAGGTTGATATGACCCTTTGACTAAAGCCCAGCCTTGTATGAGCCACTTGTTTGCATATATCGTGTGATACCTGTTCACCTGTGTTGCTTACTTGCTGTGTGATTGACTTGCTGCCTGTGCGAGTTAGGTTTTGATTCAGATACCTCAACCTAGGACTATTGTGGATTGCATGACAACTATTAGGCTCGAGTCAGTCTCCCTTTTAGTTTGTTATTTCCCGGTCTCTGGTTAGGAGAAAGTTTCTCCCCTGTTAAGGGGAACTACGTCGCCCTGATCCTCATACCAGATGAGGTACGTAGGCAGAAGATCGTGCGAGATCTCTCCGGGCGCCCCTTTTCTTTTTGCGTGTGTTTTGTTGATAGCTATTAGGTTCGTGTTCCCGACTCCCTTTTAGTTTGTGTGTTCAACCTTTTTTTCTTTTGTGTATGTTTTGCTTGACAACTACTAGGCTCGAGTTCCAGACTCCCTGTTAGCTTGTCAATTTGATAACCTTTTGGTGTGTGTTTGTGGAGTCTGATGTAAGCCCAGCGATTGACATTCGGTTTCCCGTCTGTGTTGTTTGTTTGTGGAGTCTGATGTAAGCCCAGTGATTGGCATTCGGTTTCCTGTTTGTGTTTCTTTTGTTCAGAGTCGGACGTAAGGCCATCCATTGGCAGTCTGTTTCCATTTGCGAGTTTCTTTTGACGTCTCAGCGTCTTTGTGTTGTGTTTTGTTTCGGCGTGCGTTAGCCGAACTACGGTAGCTCTGATTCTCATTCCAGATGAGATACGTAGGCATGGGATGTGATATCCTAGCGAGCCCGTTCCCATTTCCCCGAACTACGTTGACTCTGATGTTTGTTTCTGACAAACTACGTAGGCCCAGGATGCGACATCCTGCCGAGTCCGCTTCCGTCTTCTTCCATTTGTGTTTTATTCCAGTATGCGTGCATTCTTTGAGCAATTATTTGGCAACCTTATTTTATTCTTCTGAGCGTGGATCCCGTCGAGTACGACGGACGTGAGGGGGTGTTAATACCTTCCCCTTGCGTAACCGACTCCCGATCCTTGCAATCTCCGGTTGTAAGACCATTTCCTTTCCAGGTTTACTTCGAGCGTTTCCTTTCCCTCCTTTTGGGATAAATAACGCACGGTGGCGGCTCTGTTTGTTTGTTTTTTTCCGCCGGTTGTTTTTCGCGGTTGCGGCACCTATGTGAGGGCACTCGTCGTTTATCACCATTGGAGGTGATATCTTTCCTATCCATTTGACCTATATTGATCAACTATGTATTATATACTTGATCTATGTAACTCTTGATGTTCATTTGATGGCTTGATCTAAGTTTGATCAACTTCTATGTTTGAATTATACTTGGACTTACTTAGGTATCATATTTACGGTATTTAGTCATTTGTCTTAAAGTTTATGCTAAACAAATGTGGCAATGTTATTTACTTATTTCTTTTTACTCCGTGTAATATTTACGCCTATACTTCTTCCATTGACTTCATGTTATGTGCATGGTTGTTGATGTCTATATGTTGCAAAGTCATTGACTAAGTGCTTCTGAATATCTTTATTTCATGTTGACCGTTTCATTATTTCTTTTTAATGTTATCAAAGGGGGAGAAGCAATGGAAACAAATACAATAGTTGATTTAGCAGAAGAATAATAGCAGAATGTTTGAAGGCATGCATAAAATCAGGGGGAGGATGTCTATCAAAGTACGTGATTGTGCCACGGTTTGCCATCATAAAAAAGGGGGAGTATGTGAGGAAAAATATGCTTAGTCCTTATTTTAATGATGTCAAGCCTTTCTAATCACCCATAACGTGTACTTTAGATAATATCATCATTTCATAGAATGCATTCATCCTCTAACATGTTCAAAACATAAGTTCAACGTGTCCAGGCATATAGGAGCATATCATAGATGTGAATCATGCACTAGATGATCGTAAATATCCTAGGTTCATAAGAGATTAGTTTAAATTGGTCAAAATACATTTCAAAACTCATTTTTGGGAGTTTAAGACCTGTGAGTCGACTCATGACTCGGAGCATAACTCTCGGGTCTGAATAGGTCGAGTCACAGGTCGACTAAATCCTGGGAAAACTGAGTGAGTCGACTCATCCACATGGTGCATCGACTCGATGCCTTTTTTCATTTGAACCATGTAGCCACGGGTCTGAACAAGTCGAGTCATTGGTTTATTCAACCCTTGAAAAACTCTATTTGAGTCGACTCATCCCCTGTTTGAGTCGACTCATCGCCTGTGTTACTTGAATAATTTTGCCTCGGGTCCATACAGGCCGAGTGACCTGTATGAACAGGTCGAGTGACCGCTGCTTAGACTTAATTTTCTGATGTGTAATTTTGCAAAATAATTCTGTTATGTCTGTTATTTGGTCCATCCATCATATAAATATTCTAGAGTCTCTTCTTTAACATTTTAACAAGAAAAGTGAAGGATATACACCAAATTGCTCTTCATCTTTGTTTGTCATTGCATTTCTCAATAATCACACATAACAATCTTTGTTCAGCATTGTGCATTGCTGTGGTGATAACATCCAAATAGGATTGTGGAATCTTAGTTTGGATTGAGGCTTTGTGTGGATTTTTCTTGAATAAAACCATTGGGGTTTTATCCTCCAAGAATTGGGGGTTTTTGCATTAACCTTTGCTTCGCAGATTCAACCGAGTGAAAAGTTTGAAGAACGGTGGGTTCAGTCAAACAAGTAACGGTAATTGGAGGATTGTGAAGAAAGCTTAGGGTTCAAGCGACCTGCGTTCGAAATCAGTCGAGCTGATGTTTTGGAGAACACGGTGTTCTTGCAATAAGGTAGCTGTAACCGGAGGTTTATTCGAAGTGCTTGAAGGACCTGGTTCAACTCAAATCAAGGGGAGAGAAACGAATAGGATCTGCAACAACACTAGAGGTTGATTGGTGGTGATCATTTGTTCTCTTGTATTGACTCTGCAACGTATTAATAAAAACATCTCAATTCTAGATTTAGAATTAAGGGCAGATGTACCCGAAGCGAGGACGATAGGGGAACTGCCTCAACAAATCCGGTCTTGTTCTCTCTATCTCTTAACTCTTTAAATTCTGCATTAATTACATTTTGTATGAAATTAATAGTAAAATCAATATCTCTTGATTGTTGTGCATAGTAACTGTTCGATAAATTGGTGCAATCACTTTGATTGCAACTGAGTAAAATTATGCACATTCAATTTGAGTGAAATTAAAACTTGGTATGGAGTGCTCACCAAGTGTTCGATAAAATTAATCTCACACAAATCTAGTAATATTTTACTTGCTCTCTTATTGTGTTAAAGCATTATTAGAGGTAACAATATCAAGGATTATAGTGGTTAATCGATTGATTTAGATACTGGTTGATTATCTCTATCGTAGTTATTCCATTCGGTTTCACGCATATCCAATCTTTCCATTAACGAATTTTTTAGACGATTATAATCTAGGATGCTTCCGCAACCGTTGAAAACATTTTTAAAAAGCGCTAAATTTTAAAAACTAATTTATTCAACCCCCTTCTAGATCGGTACTATCGCCTAACACCAATAATCTCCCTCTTTTTGATAATGAAAAACACGTGTATTTAAGAATAATGGTTGATTATTTGATTAATACAGTCTAACATTAGAGTCTGAGGTTTGTAAGCTCCCCCTAAGTTAGACAATTCATTAAGGTGAGGTTTGTAAGCCCCCCCTAAGTCTTAGTTCATTAAGACGAGGTTTGTAAGCTTTACTTAACTTCTTTTCTATGTTAATTGAATATTATAATTATAATCAACAAATTCTAACACCAGGGTCCGAGGTTTGTAAGCTCCCCTTGAGTTTGACAGACCTTAGGTTGAGGTTTGTAAGCTCCTCCTTTAGTCTGACAGTTAATTAAGGTAAGCTTTGTAAGCTTTCCTTAAGTCATGTCTTTGTTAATTTCATTTATCATTTAACCCCAGTAAGATAAATTACTCATAAATATAAATAACTTAAAGATTATAACTCATAAGTTGTTTTGTCAGAAACTGCTTTGTTCAGGTTCTGATGCTTCAATATCTTCTTAAATACTCCATGCATTTTCTCATCCTTTGTCATTATAAAAAATATTTTAAAAGAAAGAGAAAAACAATAAAATTGAGAAAACTAAAATGAAATTTAAAATAGTTTAAATGCACAGAATTTTGAAAGAGTTTAAAACACTGGAAAATTTGAAACAGTTAAAAACCAATTTAAAGGATTAAAAAGAAATTTTCAAAAGAAAAAGACATTTTAAAATAGTTTAAATCCTTTTCAAGAAACTAAATGAAAAGACAATTAACCAAAGAAATTCTCCACTTCTTATGGTGAATCATTACCATTTCAGTTTCCAAGAAATAATTATGATCCAGTATGACATGCTTAGTTAGTGATTGGCTTTGAGAATTTCAAAGATCATAAACTGATGCATGCAAAGTGTTTGAGCTTTTTAAATTTATAAAATCACACAACTTGTTCAAGCCAAATCACAAATCCACATCCAATGGCGGAGCCAGATAAAAAAATTTGGGATGACCGCTAACGTAAAATAAAGATTATAAATAAAATGTAAATAGTATTTTAAATAAAACATTAAAGTTAAAATAAATACAAAGTTAATTACTAAAAATTTGAATTACATGACTTAAAACTACCTTAAAGTAATGCTTTACGCGTTCCGAGTGACTTGAAATCGTCAATAATTGACTCCGAACTAATGCTTGCACTAATCTCTCTTTCAATATATACTGACATACTATCTCCAAGAAACCCATCATCCATCTTGTTTCTCAACTTAGTATTAATAATTTTCATTGTTGAAAAAGACCTCTCAGTTGTGGCCGTAGAAATGGGAAGAGTCATGATAAGACGAAGTAGTCTATCAATCAAGAAGTAAGTTTCAGCCTGTCCAGATGCAACCAAACATGAACATAGTTCTTGAATAGTTGATAAATTATTCAAGTTTGATGCTTGACGAGCAACAAATAGAAAATGTTGGAGTTGAAATTGCAAATTATTCTTCTCTTGATCACTAAAATCCATAGGATAATATTTTTCAACTAAAGAACAACTAGTATCATTGCTAAAAACTTTATATCCATCCTTAGGAGATAAAGAACAAGAAAGAGTTAACAAATCTATTGCCTGCTCACTGAATCTGCTATTCAACTCTTGTAACTGTTTGTCAATGGTAGTGAAAAAGATTTCAACTTTAAAGTAATGTTGAATTGTGACTTGATTCTCTTCAAGACGGGAGCGTCCAAATCTTGTTATTGAATGAATATCATTAAGATCAGGAATCTCAATACCATGATTTTCACAAAAAGATACCACTTTAGTAAACAATATATCCCAACCATTTTCTCTCAAACCTTGAATAAGATGTTTTGTTGAACGAACCAAGTTCATAACATTAACTACATCTTCATTTTTTTTGAAAGGCTTGACAAAGCATATTTGTTATTCCCATGATTTCTTTCATCAAGTGCAAAATAAATATAAAATCAAATGCCTTCAAGTAATTGTAACAACTATCTGCATCCCCACGTGTAGCATAACTCCCTCTATCTTTTGCAATTTTTTTTAAAACTAAACAGGTTGCTTCATACATGTTTATCAAGCTAGAAATTGAATCGTAATGTGATCCCCAACGAGTATCTCCAGCTCATTTCAATGTACCAACTTGATTTGCACCTTTACCAGTTACAATCTCATCAATCTCTAACAAATAAGCAAGTTCTTCTAATTGGGCAGCTTGTAACTCATCATGCCGCTTTGTAGAAGAACAAACAACATTCACAACAAAGATCAGCTTCTCAAAAAATTTATGAACAGGTTTGACTTCTCTTGATGATGTAACTAATGCAAGTTGCAATCGATGAGTAAAACAATGAACATAGTATGCATAAGGACAATCCTTCATAAAGAGGGCTTGTAAACCATTCCATTCTCCTCTCATATTGCTAGCACCATCATACCCTTGGCCACGAATGTTAGAAACATCAAGGTTATATCGAGAAAGTATATCACATATTGCTTCCTTAAGAGTTAAAGATGTGGTGTCTTTAACATGTGCCACATCAAAAAATCTCTCTTGTATTAAACCAACTTTATCAACAAACCTTAATACAAGAGCCATTTGTTCCTTTTTTGACTCATCACGAGCTTCACCAACAACGATACAAAATTTGGAATCACAAATTTCCTCACGAATACTCTTTTTCACCCTACTATAGAGAATTTGCAAGAGCTCTTTTTGAATTTGATGTGAAGTATACTTGCAATTTTGTGGAGCATTTTCCAACACAACTTTTGCAACTTCTGTTGGTGTAAGCCCTAGAGGCCAATACTTTTGGTACTTGTATCGAATTATTTATTAATAATAAAATGCTTTTTCTTTATTATGGTTGATTAATAAAGTCCCTAGAATAGCTAGTCCGTTTAATGTATCAAGTATGACTTAATCATGAGATCATATTAAACATAAGGGCACTATTCTTAAAGTATCCGTAGTCGAGCTTTATTGTGAAGTGGGATAACATTAAAGCATTAAGACTATTATGTTTGTAGACTGATGATCACATCTCATGGATCATGGATAAAGAGTTATCAAGTCTTAAACATAGGTATGAATATTAAGAGTAATATTTATACCGGATTGACCCGCTATGAGAATACTATATAGAAAGTTATGCAAAGTGTCATAAGTTATTCTCATGGTGATAATGGTGTATACCACTCTTCGACCTGAAACCACTATAGATCCTAGATGTAGAGTTGAGTGCTTTATTGCTGATCCAACATTGTCCGTAACTGGATAACCATAAAGACAGTTGATGGGTACTCCGCAAAGCATGCTGAGGGACATGAGTGTCCTAGATGGAATTTGCCCATCCTGCGTAACAGGATAAATGTCTATGGGCCCAATATTGAACTGGACAAGGATGACACGGTCTATACCTTGTGTTCAATATAGACATAAGGGCAAAGGGGTAATTATACACATAATTATTATCACAGGAGGTTTTGTCAGATCACGTGACATTTTCGTGTCTTGGGTAGCAGTGATGTGTTGCTAGATACCGCTCACTGTTTATTATGTTAAATGTGTGATTTAATATAATTGCCAATGTCACGAAAACCTACAGGGTCACACACAAAGGACAGATTGATGAGAAATAGAGTAACTAAGGAACACCGTAAGGTACGGTGCACTTAAGTGGAATACGAAATATGGTAAGGTACCAAATACTTAAGTGATTTTGGCATATTATGAGATATGGGCCAAAATACACTTAAGTGGGCTTTTTAGCTTGAAGCCCACACAAGTGGTTCTATAAATAGAACCCCTTGGGTAGAAGCATTGTCACTCACTCAGACTAACACTCAAGTGAAGACTTGGAATTTTGTTTCCCTCTCTCTCTCACTCAAAGCCTTCATTCGTACCAGCTAGCACTGAGATTGAAGGAATCCGTTCGTATGGACGAAGTAGAGACGTTGTCATCGTTCAACGTTCGTGATCGCCACAAGAGGTAACGATTCTATCACTGATCATGCCAATTCGTAAGGATCACTAAATGGAGAAAATTTTAAAATTCCGCTGCGCCTTGGATGACAATTCTCCTTCAACTTCATCATTGTAGGATGCTAAAATTTTCAATAACTCAAGAAAGTTACCTTGATTTCTTGATTTGCTACTTTCGTCGTGACCCCTAAAAGCACAAGCTTGTAGTGTTAACCAACGAACAGTGTCAATTGAAGTCTTGAGTCGTAACCGCTTATTCATTCTTTGACTTGAACTTTGCACTTGAATAACATTTCTAATATGACCATCTTGATTCAACAAGTCTTGACAAGCTTTCGTTGCATTGTTGTGTGGTGAGCAAGGATCCTTCCCTATGTGTTTAAGAAAGGAACAATGTTTTCCATTCCTAACTTTCTTCCAATTTCTAAAACCCATAGAAACAAAGACAAGTGATCCGGGACGTCCACTTAGTTTTTTGCTAAAAAGGTAACATGGTAAGCAATATGCGGCATCTTCAGATGGTGAATATTCTAACCATGATGGAAATATGCTAAACCAAGTATGTTGAAACCTTCTCGAATGATCCTCGTTACCGGACAAAGGATAATTTTCTAAATGAATTTGATATGGACCCCATTTTAGATAAGCTCTTCGTATTGCATCCACTTGATTTGGTGGATATTGCCAAATCGGAGGACGCTTTCCAGGATCGCGTTCCAAAGAATTTTCAAAACCATGATGCTCTTCAATTGTTGGATTCTCAAGAACTGTTTCAGATTCGGATGTCGGGATTATAATTTCTTCATCTCTCTATTCTCTTTCAATTTCACATGCTTTCCTTTTGAAAAAAGAATCAATTTTCCTATTATTCATCTTTACTCTTCCTATAATATCATATCAGATCCAAAAATCAATTTAGAGAACATAAAAATTAAAAGAGAAAAAAATTAATAAACTTAATTAATCAACTTTAATCCGTTGTCAAATACCGGTAACTTCACTATTAGAAATTAGAAGCAACAATGATTAAATAAACCTTATTACAGTGTATAACTATATTTGTAAATTACAGTGTTATGAATTAGCTTAATAAACCTCATATAGATTATTTTAACACATCAAGAAAGAAGAACCCTAAAAATCTCAAAAACACAAATCAAGCAATCACTTTAATTTGTTACTTTTTATAAAAGAAGAATGAATAAAGTTTTTTACCTGTTAGATGCCGATCACTTTAATCTGTTCCGATTCCGGTGCCGGTAGCAAACCCATATGAGAAAGAAAGGAAAGGTAGGAGCTTTTTACCTTATCTGTATTTTAACCTAACTTTGAATGAAAAAGAAAAAATAAAAATTAATTTAAATTTAAAATAAGGATGTTTTAGTAATTTAATATATACGAATTAAAAAAAATAAAAAGTTAAGGGGTGGCCGTGGCCTTCCCACGTCCCCCCTCAGTTCCGTTACTGTCCACATCCACTCAACATACACCTGGTTCAAGATGAATACAACTTCTGAGCAATATACTACTCCAATTGTTTCAGAGGCTCTTATAGTCTTAGAGGCAACTTATGATCAGGAGGTCAAACTTTCTAAAGAAATTCCTTTAACCTATCTTCCTTAGGTATCGAAGCCGCATAAGAAGATTAGTAAGAAAAAGAAGAAGTCCAAGAGAAGAAGAATATTGAGAAGTGATTCATTTCGATTCAGATAGAAGAAGAAGAATTTGGTTTAGATTAGGAAAACAATTTCCACACTTGGAAATTTAGGGATGATTAAGATTAATGTTATAAACACCTTTTGTAATAATTCCTTTGATTGAATGAAGTTCTTTTCCTCTTTTTAATTTTTGCATCCTTTTAATCATAATTATTTCCTTTAATGTAAACTGATTAAGAAGTTCATAATTCAGAAAGAAAACACAATGTTTTTAACTTTATATTTATTTTTCATTAGATTCATTTGATACATCCAATTAACCATATAAATTGCTTTGGTTATATAATTAGAGGCTAAGAAAGAATCCATTAAATTAAACTAAGAATCAGAACATACAAGTCTTAAGTAAAATAAAATTACAAAGGAAATGGCATGAACAAAAAAATTCCTTTTTAACACACAGAAGGAATTCTTTTGACATAATATGTTACAATATACATCCATTGATTGAAGATGATTTATAAGTCATACAAACCAAAATCAAGAATAATATCATAAACATTAAATCTCAGAACCTAAAAAAAAAGAAAACTAAAAATGGAATGTAAAAGAAGAGGAAATGACTACAAAAATTAAAAATAAATAAATTAAACAAAGACAACTTATAAAGACTGTTGAAGTCTGATGGAAGAAGAAAAAGGAGATGAATCTGGATTGTCCTTAATAACCAACATGATCTTCACCAGCAACTCTTCATCCCAAGGTTAAATGAAACTTCATCCAGATTTACAACCGTTTCTTGCAAAGAGAAGAGTTCAACCGAAACTCATTTAAAAGAAATGAAGAACAACTTTCTCTCAAGGAGAGACAATGTTATCTTAAGGAAGTTGAAAATTACTTGAGGAAATTTGATTCTTACGCTTGAGTGAAGTAAAAGTAGAAGATCATAGTCAAATACTCCAAATTCTTCAAGGAGGACTAGCCTTTCATTGATGCTTTCCAGTTGGTTTTTCATGTCAAGGTTTGAGCTAGAGCTCATCTCAAGTTAGGATAGGAGCAAAAGATAGATGCTTTTGAAAAAATAGGACAAGGTTGCACAACTGTGTCAACCAGGTTTGAGAGACAAGTTGTAAAACAAGAATAAAAAACTTAGATTGAGAGAGATCAGTTTAAATAGGGAATGAAAAGGCATAACTATAAGACCCCAATTTTGTCCCTAAGATCCCTCATGGCATCATATCATAGCCTTACATTACCTCAAGGATCATTGGACACCTTGCTTCTTTCCCTATGGGTGGGATCCTTTTTGAGAGTGGTTCTTGATCACCATGCATTGCTTGCATTTGTGTATCATTTCTTTTCTTTTAATCACTAACCAAAAATGTACAAAAATATGTCATCTAACATTTGTCTTGCAGCTTAAGCAGTCAACAGGTCAAGGCAATTCAAGTGAATCCTTTGTGCAAGAGATGAGGTTTTCCATTGAGATATGGACCATGTGATCATTTTATTGAGCTTATGTGAGCTAGAGGTTCATTTTGGAGCAAATTTCCCAAGTGGCAAAGGCCCAAGTTCATCAGAATATTTTGAGGTCATCTAAGGACCAATACAAGTCAACTGCAAGTCAACTGAGGGCTTTGAGTGTGAGAATTGAATTTCTTCATCCCATTCATGTTCAAACAAGGCTTATTCATCATGTCAAACATCTACATTGAAGAATTTGAAGTCAAAGCAAAAGTTTCCCAAAATGGAAAGTGACCTGTAATTTCAAGTTTCCAAAAATGGAAAGTTTTTGGACCAACTTCAACTCAACTTTCCAACATCAAAGAAGCTTCAAATGAATTTTTGTCCAACATGAAAGTTGAAGATCTCTCTCTCCCATTTCCAAAAAGTCCAAGATCATGAGCATCTGATGAATGGTTAAGGAGATATGATCCAATCATTGCCAAGTGTGCATGGAACTTCAAAAGGCCATAACTTATGACTCATAGCTCCAATTTGAGTGCCTCTTTTTTGCATTTTGCTTGTCATGACATATATTTTTCAAATCATTCATTACATTGCATGAAGTTTCATCATATGACCATTTGTTCTTTCATGCCCATTTTGGAGGGAAATTTGGAAATTTAAAATTGGTTAATCACATGAGCTAAATACCATTGCCATTGTGTTCATTGGAAGATTTTAAGTGAATTTGAGCATCCATATGCTACTGTTCACGTGTGGATTTGCATGGCACCTCACAATTTCCATTTTTGGTCACACACCTTATTTTTGCTAATCTCTAATTAACCAATGCCTAATTACATTTTCAGTAGGATTAACACATGGTATAAATGCTAAATCATAACAGAATTGTTCATAACTTCACATTCTAGATCTCAAATTCTTCTTCCCTCCAAAATTTTCTCTCAATCAAAACTTGAAAATTCTCCATATAGCATAGCAATTTTCTTCCATATTCTGGTTCATTGAGTGTAGTGGATGAAGAATCAAGCATTTGAACAGTGATTTTGGCCAGAATTCGTGCATACTCCAAGCAAGAACATGAAGATGGAAACTGACATTTGAGCTAGATCCAAGCCTCTCCAAGCTTCAATTCACGCACAAAGCTTCATAATATCATCTCAGGAGTAGATCTGGATACTTGCCAAGCCTTGAATCTACAGATTTCAGTGACTGCTCTTCAAGAGGTAGGTTTTTCGAACCTCTTAATTTTCCATTCTTTTGCCATGTTTAGGTAGATCTTTGAACGCTGAGCATGCTGATAGAAGTAGTTTTTAAAATGGTGAAGTATTGATTGTGTTATGATTGTAGGAGAATTGCCATCCAAGGTGCAGCGAAATTTAAAAATTTCTCCATTTAGTGATCCTTACGAATGGGCATCATCAGTGATAGAATCGTTACCTCTTGTGGCGATTCAAACCTTTGGTGCAGATCTCTGATAATGATCAAAACCTTTGATACAGATCCATGGGGCGATCACGAACGTTGAACGATGACAACGTCTCTACTCAATCCACACGAACGGATTCCTTCAATCGCAGTGCTAGCTGTTATGAATGAAGGCTTTGAGTGAGAGAGAGATATGAATTTCCAACTCTTCAGTTGTGTTTTCTGTCTCAGTGAGTTCCAATGCTTCTACCCAAGGGGTTCTATTTATAGAACCACTTGTGTGGGCTTCAAGCCAAAAAGCCCACTTAAGTGCATTTTGGCCCATATCTCATAATATGCCAAAATCACTTAAGTATTTGGTACATTACCATATTTCGTATTCTACTTAAGTACACCGTACCTTACGACGTTCCTTAATTATTCTATCTCTCATCAATCCGTCCTTTGTGTGTGACCCAATAGGTTTTCGCGGCGTTGGCAATTATATTAAATCACGCATTTAACATAATAAACAGTGAGCGGTATCTAGCAACACATCACTGCTACCCAAGTCACGAAAATGTCATGTGATCTGACAAAACCTCCTGTGATAATAATTATGTGTATAATTACCCTTTTGCCCATATGTCTATATTGAACACAAGGTATATACCGTGTCACCCTTGTCCAGTTCAATATTGGGCCCATAGACATTTATCCTGTTACGCAGGATTGGAAACTTCCATCTAGGACACTCATGTCCCTCAGCATGCTTTGTGGAGTACCCATCAACTGTCTTTATGGTTATCCAGTTATGGACAATGTTGGATCAGCAATAAAGCTCTCGACTCTACATCTAGGATCCATAGTGGTTTCAGGTCGAAGAGTGGTATACACTATTATCACCATGAGAATAACTTATGACACTTTGCATAACTTTCTATATAGTATTCTCATAGCGGGTTAATCCGGTATAAATATTACTCATAATATTCATACCTATGTTTAAGACTTGATAACTCTTTATCCATGATCCATGAGATGTGATCATCAGTCTACAAACATAATAGTCTTAATGCTTTAATGTTATCCCACTTCACACTAAAGCTCGACTACGGATACTTTAAGAATAACGTCCTTATGTTCAATGTGTTCTCATGATTAAGTCACACTTAATACATTAAACGGACTATCTATTCCAGGGACTTTATTAATCAACCATAATAAAGAAAATGCCTTTTATTATTAATAAATAATTCGATACAAGTACCAAAAGTATTGGCGTCCAGGGCTTACACCAACAATGACGATTTGAAGTTTTGAATCCAATAATGTTTTTGTTCGATTTGCATTGGTTATGTTGATTTAATGTGAATTGATACTGGATTTGGAATGTACATAGCATGAGCTTTCGATTGGTATAGGTTTCGCCTGATTCTGGAAAAAATTTCATACGCGAGCACTGTAGCTCCGCCGTCTTCGCGAAGAAGACGGTGGAAACCACCATTAGCGCCACCGTCTGCAAATGTTTGAGTTGGCTAGGGTTTATCCGCGTGTGCATCCACGCAAGAGCTTAGTGGCGAATCCATTGGCTACGGCTTCCTTGACCAAATCCACGTGCGCTTGACTTGATGAGGTGGCTTGCCACTTCATTAATGAAGCGTTGCATTTTGATACGCACCTCGCTTCGATTCTCAGCGAGCGCTTCTTAGTTTCCTTTTGTTTTCCTTATCTAAGCGCAGTCGTTTTGATTGGTAGCGCGCGTACATGCTTTGATTCTGGCCGGTTGCACATTTTCAAATTACTTCACATTTTCTCATTTCCCTCCAATTTTCATGTGCTTTGTTCATTTTATTTCAAATATTTTGATCACATTCAAAAAATCACTAAAAATAGAATATGCATCCAATTAATTCCAATTTTTTCTCATATGATCCTTGAAGTGTCTATTATTTTATGATGTGATTTTCTGATTTTTATCATTTATGGATTTTGAATTGTGATTGATTCTTTGGACATATATGCAAATGTGACATTGCTTCATTCATGCTATTGTGAAATGCTCAATAATGATCCAATTGCCATGAAATATTGTATGCTGATTCCCAACATGTTACTTGATGTTTGAGGCTTGGTTGTGTATTTTTATCATTTTTCATTTCTGTTTTAGACACATGAACTTTTGGTGTGACAATGTGTGTCACACAAGTTGATGTCATACTTGTGCATTTTCATTTCTAGGTCAAATGAACTCTGTTGATTCTAATTTTTGGCATGATGACTGTATTTGACATGTTGTATGCTCATAAAAATTTCCAGGATTGTTTGATTCATTTCTGTTTTAATATGGAATTTTCACTCTTGATATCAAATTGGTTGCTTTGAATTTGCCTTTGCCATATCTTGCACATTTAATGACTTTGCTTAATGCTTTTGACTTGGTCCTTTTTAGGACATGTTCTTACTTGTTTAAATGAGCTTTATGTTGAATATTGGTTGCTGTTTTGACTTTTTGCCTCACCTTTGACCCTAGGCTTTGCCCTAGGGGTTTGAACTTACAATTTGAGCTTTGCATTTCAGGTTCAAGCAATAAGTCCTAATGGATGATGTGATCTCTTTGCTTGAGATACAATTTGCTTTGTTGAACTAATTTTGATTGTCTTGTAGGTCCTTGGGGTGGCTAACTCACTTGAGTTGTTGACTTGCATTGTGTATACTGGTTGTCTCACTGTTGAATGTCTGTTTGATTTGTCTGAATGTGAATATTGACTTGTTTGATTTTCTTACAGGTACTTTAGTAGCTTTAACTCATTATTTGAGTTGCTTTGCTTTGCTTGTGGTTGGCATACCACTTAGGTAATCTCTTTAACTCCATGTAGTCTGGAAGCCCTGTCGTTTATGTTTGGAAGACATTTGGCTGAAGTCCTCCTTAAGAGGCAATGTTTGTGATTGTTTACTTTTGTGCCATGTACTTCAAGTCCTCCTAAGTGAAGAGGCAATTGGCAGATAGAAGGGATGTGCAATCCATCCCCTGCTATTCAGTTGAGTCTTTCATCTTGCTCGCACTACGTGCTGATGCATTTGAATAAACACCCAAAATCTTGTATATAGAGTCAGTCATTGTGGAGTAGAGTTCCTCATTCTGGACTCCCACACCTTCTTTGATTCAAGCTCACCCAGGCCAGGGTTAAGAGCTGTGAGGTCTAATCCTCATCTCCTTTTTCATCTGCTCACCCTGACGATCAATATCAGAGGTTAAGAGCCTAAACACCCGTACATATCTGGCTTGGTTGTCGAGGTTGATATGACCCCTTGACTAAAGCCCAACTTTGATTGAGCCTCTTGGTTGTGTATAGCGTGTGATAATTGATTGCTTGTTTGCTTATTTGTGCATCATTCATATGTTTGCTTTGCATTTGTTATTTGTTTTGTTTGAGGAGTCAGATGTAAGACCATTGATTGGCTATCTGTTTCCTGTTCCTTTTGGGGAGCTGGATATAAGACCATTTATTGGCACTCCATTTCCTATTTTGTTTCTTTTATGGAGTCAGACGTAAGACCATTGATTGGCCATCTGTTTCCTATCTTATTTCTTTTTGTGGAGTCAGGTATAAGACCATTGATTGGCCATCTATTTCCTGTTCTGTTTTCTTTTGTGGAGTTGGACGTAAGACCATTGATTGGCACTCCGTTTCCCATTTGTTTTCGGAGTTGGATGTAAGACCATTTATTGGCCATCCATTTCCAGTTTTGTTGCTCCTTTGAACCTGCTTACTTGTTTATTGCTTTGTTGCTTATTCCAAAGGATGGTACTTACTTGGATCATCTACATATGATCTCAAGAGAGGAACTCCTAAGGAAGTTTTACTCCTCATCCCCACCTTTTCTCTCCTTACAACCTCCACTTGCATTTTTTAACCCAAACCAGAAACTTTGTGCAAACATTTTCATCTGTTTTCAAAACTAGAAACCTAGGCCTTAAGCCTCTGATTTCCAAACTTCATTTTCACAATACTTCTTCTGAATTGAATCTAATGTCAACTTTGACCATTTTTTGTGAATACTCCCAACTAGTTAATTTCACCCACACAATTGCTTTTTGTGGCTCTTGTCCACTTCTTGATAAGTTTTCATGCATTAGCCGTAGATCTGAATTATCTTAGTGGTTGATGTGAATCTCACCGCATCCTTAGTGAGTTAATTGTAAGACTTCCATACTTATTACAGGGTTAACCCCTCACTAGTATGTTGAAGCTATCCTCGCATGGTGGATTGTTGGTTCAGGTTGAGTGTTCTCCCTTTGATAATGAAAGACCTTAAGGCTTTTGTTTAAAATCAATCCACTGACTTTTTGTAAATCTTTTAGCCGAACTACGAGGTTTTGATCCTGTAAAGGTACGTAGGTGTAGCACCTCAAATTTGCACCTCCCATTTGTATATGCATTTCATTATTAGGTCATTAACATTGCATTGTCATTGCATAGTCCATTACATGTCATCAGGCAAGACTGGTTAGGAGGTTCAACTGTGCAAGGCAACAAGAGCATTTTCCATGAGATCAAAGCCCTAGGGTTGTTATAATGAGCTTACATGATTCAAGGATCATTTTGAAGTGGTTTGGCCAAGTATTGAAGGCTCAGAACTCATCAGTCCATGTGCAAATCATCTGAGGCCCACAAAAGTCAACAGAAGTCAACTGCAAAGTCAACTGTGGATTTGAAGGTGGGAAGTGGTTAGAGATGCTTCATTCATGTTCAAACAAGTCTCATTTGACATTTCAAACATCAACATTGAAGAATTTGAAGTCAGATCAAGACTTTCCAAAAATAGCAGGTGACCTGTAATTTGAACTTTCCAAAAACGGAAAGATTTTGGACCAACTTCAACTCAAGATTACATCATCAAGAAAGCTTCAAATGAAATTTTGTCCAACATGAAAGTTGAATATCTTTCTCTCCCATTTCCAAAAAGTCCAAGATCATACATTTCTCATGTGTGGTTGAGGAGATATGGTCCAGTCATGGCAAAGTGTGTTTCAAAGTTCAAATGGATATAACTTTTTAACCAAAACTCCAAAATGAGTGGTTCTTTTTGCATTTTGATCCTTATAACATGTATTTTCCAAGCATACCATTACATGACATGAATTTCATTTGCATGGTCTTTGGCTTATTCATGAAGGTTTTTGAAGAAAATTGCATAACTTCATTTTGATTGATCATGAGCATACCAAACCAATCCTAAAGTGTGCATGGGCTTGTTTTAAATGGTTTTGGGCCAGAGCTGAGTACTGTTCACGTGCATGGCATGCATGGGAGGTGAAAATCTCATTTTTGCACATACACCTCAAAATGGATTAATCTCATTTGCATTTGGCCAAAACAAGTTTTAAACATGATTAGTAGGAAGTATATATGGTTAACCCTAACTGTTTTCACCATTAGCAACATTTCAGATCTAGATTCAAGAAAAATCCAAAATTTTCTCTCAAACTTTTTGCAAAATTCTTCAAACATGAACACTTTCTATTGATTGATTCATCCTCCTGAAGCATTTCTAAGCAAGTTTGAACATGGAATTGGAAGAAATCGTGGCATATTGAGCTAGGTTCAAAGCTTGAAGCATCCATGGCATTTGCAAATTAAGCTGGATTCGTGCATCCTTGAGCTTCAAATTCATCATCAATTACATCTATGAGCATAATGGAGAAGACCTGAGGCTTGGCTGAGCTTGTAACACGCGATTTCAACTTCTGCTCATCACGAAGGTGAGTTTTCGAGTTCTTTAATTTTGCAAATTATTGTGATGTTCTTGTAGTTCGTTGATTGGTGATGATGCTGATGCAAATTTTGAATGATTTGGTGCAATATTCGCAAAGTTATGACTGATTGAAGTTTTGATGTTGATTTTGATTTCCTTTGATTTGGTTTTGTTTTGATGTTTTAATGCAAATTGATCATGGATCCTTGATGTATGTAGCATGATGATTCGATTGGTATAGTTTTCAGTGATTTCTGGAACTTTTTTTTTGGAATCTGGAAATTGCATATGAAGATCTTCATGATCTTCATCTTCCATACATGAACTCCTGCGTTTCCAGTATTAGCTATGGTTTAGCTACAATTTTGCTACGAACGTGCACATTAGCTACGAAACTGAACATGCCATGCAGCGCTTAGGGTTAGATGCAAAACACCGTCGTTTGGCTTTGGCGCGCTTGGAATTCAAAAACGCGCCAGGTTCGAATCTGAGCGAAGGACATTTTCAAATACAATGCCATTTTCTCACTTTCCCTCCTATTTCCATGTTTGGCTCCATTTTTATTTTCAAATCTTTCATCCACTTCCAAAAATCATATAAAATTGAAAAATGCTCCAATTGATCCCCAATTTTTTGCTATGTGTTCCTTATCATGTCTACTTTTTTATGATCATTAAATTGCAAGTTGTGCCTAGCTTAAAAAATTATTTGTCCTAGGGTGATTGAATGCACATACATGTTTGACCTTGCCTTGTTCCATTCATCATAAAATGCTTAAAAATGATCCAATGCTTCTGAAATTTTGTGTGGGAATTCTATACATGTCGAGTGACATTTTGGCTTTGGTTTGAGATTTTTCCCATGCTCCCATTCTATTTTATGCTCATGCTAACTTGGTGTGACAATTTGTGTCACACATGTGATTGTTTGAATTATGCTATGTGATTGCCATGCCTAATGATGTCCAATTCCTCTGATTTTTTGTGTGATGATCATGTTGGATGTTTGGATTACTCATGAATTTTGCCAAGATTATTTGAGGCATTTTTGATTTGATGTGCATTTGTGTCTTCTGATGTCTCAATGTGATCACCATTTGCATGCCTTGCCATGTTTTGCTCATGAAATGAATATGATTAATGATTTTGATGTGAGACTTTTTGAGACTTATTCTTGATTGGATGAGGTTGATTCATGTTAAATTTGAGGTTCTATTTTGAGTTTTTGATCCATCTTTGACCCTAGGCTTTGACCTAGTGGTTTGTGTCTTACATGTGGGCTTTGATTTCAGGTTTAAACATCCAAGTCCATAGTTGATGATGCTTCCTCATTTGAGCATTGATGTTGGCTCTTGATTACTAACAATTGTGTGTTTTGCAGGTTGATGCTAACTCATTTGAGTTTGCCTTGTGGCTTACACATTGTGAACATTGTCTGTCTGTTTGTTATTGCCTATTGATTGTTTGTCTGTACAGTTGAACTGACTGGTTTAGATTTTTCACAGGTACCTAAGTTGCTTTAAGTTCACTTGAACTTTGCTTTGCTTTCCTTGGTTGCTTAACCACTGAGGTATAATTCCTTTGACTTCATGTAGTCTGGAAGACCTGTCCTGTTATGTGGGCAGGCACCTGTCTGAAGCCCTCCTTAAGAGGCAATGCCTGTGAATGTTTAATTTTGTGCCAAGCAGGGAAAGACCTCTTAAGAGGCAATTGGCAGACAAAAGGGATGTGCAATCCATCCCCTGCTATTCAGTTGTGTCATTCATCCTGCTCACACCATTGTGTTGATGCACTTGGAATAAGAACCCGAGATCATGTTGTGTCAGTCATCTGTGGAGAAGAGTTCCTACATTCTGAACTCCCACACTTTCTATTTGAGTCTAGCTCTCCCAGGCCAGGGATAAGAGCTGTGAGGTCTTACCCTCACTTCCCATTTCATCTGCTTCACCCTAACTCTCAATGTTAGGGTTAAGAGCTAACCACACCCTTTTCTAGTTGGCTTGTTTTTACAGCCTAGCCTTGTATGAGCCCAATTGATTGCATATAGTGTGCGTGCTTGATTTTTGTGCTTGTATGTATTTGAATGTGTTGTTTAGGTTAGCTTGCTTCCTGTGCAAGTTAGATTAGAAACCTCAATATAGGGATCGTATGCATGACAACTTCTAGGCTCGAGTCGTAGTCTCCCTAGTAGTTTGTGTCTCCCTTTGTATCTGGTTAGGTTAGAAGTTCTTTCCCTGTGTAGGGGAACTACGTCGCCCTGATCCTCATACCAGATGAGGTACGTAGGCAGGAGATGAGCTGATCTCTCCGGGCGCCCGTTTTCTTTTTCAACTCCTTTGTGTGTGTTTGGAGTCCGACGTAAGTCCAGCGATTGGCAGTTGGTTTCCTGTGTGTGTTTGCTTGTTGGAGTCTGACATAAGTCCAGCGATTGGCAGTCGGTTTCCGGTGTCTAGTTTGTTTGTGTGGAGTCTGACGTAAGTCCAGCGATTGGCAGTCGGTTTCCTGTTTGTGTTTTGTTTGGCATGCGTTAGCCGAGCTACGAGTGCTCTGATTCTTCTCCGGTCAGAGAAGATACGTATGCATAGGATGCAACATCCTAGCGAGCACGTTTCCCCCGTCCCGAACTACGTCGACTCTGATGTCTGTGCTTGACAGACTACGTAGGCCCAGGATGCGATATCCTGCCGAGTTCCTGTTTCTGTTGTCTTTCTGTGTGTTCCTTCCAGCCTTGTGTGCAGTTTGTGATCAGTTTTTAGCAACCTTATCCTTTCTTTTGTGTGTGGATCCCGTCGAGTACGACGGATGCGTAGGGGTGCTAATACCTTCCCTTCGCATAACCGAATCCCGATCCCACCTTTCCCTGGTCGCGAGACCATGTCTTTTCCAGGTTTACTTCGAGCGTTTCCTTTCCCTCCTTTGGGATAAATAACGCACGGTGGCGGCTCTGTTGTTTCTTCTTCCCGCCGGTTTTTTACGTAATGCGACAGCTGGCGACTCTGCTGGGGAAAATGGAGAAGTTGACCTCTTGCTGGTCCATCTTCCCTAAGCAAGTCACTCCTAGCGCTCTCTAGGATAGGGTTTGGTTGCTTTACTGTTTCATTTATTGAATTTATTTGTTTATGCTTGCATTTATGTTTGCATGCATCATATTTTCATCTGTGCTGGCTGTGTTTGTCTCCCTGTTGGGGTGGGAGTTACATGAGGTAAAAGGCCCAATACCCAGGCTATGAGCGAACTTTAGGACACCTAGGAATATAGTGATTCATTGGAAGCGGGTGGTATTGCGCCACTTAGCGGAACATGATATCACGAGCAGTTCAGACTCTGATGGGGTATTATCGTTACATGCATCTGGTGTGTATATGATGATATTCTTGAAAGGGTTATTTATCCTGCGTTTCTCTTAACCTTACCCTGGCCTAGAATTCACCCGTGAGTGGGGAGGGATTGAATCATTTGCAGGTACTGATGGTGACTATGGTTCAGATGGACTTATGGATATCTATCTCTGACACGCCGGAATCCTGTCCGTGATATCTATCAGTGGGTTCCGGTTATTTCGGATCCCCGGGTTGAATTTGAGGATACTTGTTCAGAGGATCTGGTTGTCATCCGTTCAGTGGATTTCCTGTGATAATGGTGACATATCCTCCGTTCCGTTTATTTCGGAACTCCCCAAGTTGGATTTATGGTGACTTAGTCCCTCAGATGATTGTGACTGGTCCAGAGACTTGATGGGTCTTCAGATGACTTGGGAGATGGCACAGCGATCTGCCTGCATGCATTTGCATCAGTCCCATTTCGCATTCATCTGCATTTAACCCATGTCTATCCGTACTCAGGGTCCATTTTTTAAGATTTTGGTCGAGAGACATCCTGGTGTCAGAATGTTATGGATGAAATATTATCTGTCTCGATGAAGCCAGAATCAAAGGACCGAATGTTCCTAGTATGGATAGACATTGCATGTGTGAGTCATATTAACCTGTTTTTTGTTTTGTAGGTGTCAGTATCTAACCGGTGCGCATAGCTCTTCCATTCAGACATCCTGCCAAACTCAACAAACTCAGACTGATGGATCCGCCTAACGACGACATTCTCGAATTGAAAGAGATGATGAGGGAGTTGTTCAGTGTTGTGCAAGGGCTCGCCTTGGGGCAGAAGGCAATTGCTGAAAGGTTGGAGAGGATTGAGAAATGGATGATAAAGGAGAAAGTTCAGGGAAAGGCTCTGTCATCCGTAGTAAAGAAGTCCTCTGACAGTGGTCATCTCAAGAAGGAGGTTGAATTAGGTGGTGTGCGGGCTAAGGAAGAACGCGGTAAGGATCGTTACCACCCTTATGCTACCACTGTAACCACTCCTATTGGTAATCCATCTGTACAGCAGCCACAACCGCCGCCTCAACAGAAAGCGCAGAAGGCTAAGAGCCAAGTGAAGAAGGGGACGTATCGTCAGTTTGATAAGCCACCCGTGACTTATACCCTTCTGTTCAAGAGGTTAAGGGATCTTGGGTTAGTTCGGCCGAGGATATTGGTTCCTGTAGAATTGCATCAAAGACCTGCAAACTACGATGAGAATGCCAAGTGCGAGTTCCATTCTGGGGCACCAGGACATAACATTGAGGGTTGTAGAGCTTTTAAGCATGCCGTCCAGGACATGGTGGATTCTAAGGCCATCAGTTTGGCGCCAACACTGAATGTTAACGCTAACCCCGTGCCAGGTCCCGTGGGGGTGAAGGTGATGTCAAAGGACAAGAGAGGAATAGAGGTGCCTAAGGGGGATCAGTTAAAAACTTCAGTGTCTGTGGTCCCAAAACATCTGAGGAAGAGAGGAGCTTTCCCTAGTGTTGATAATTGTTGTGCGGCCGTCGCCATATATGGGTGCGTAGTGATGGGGGAAACGGTCCAGAGAATGATGGAAGTAGAAATGGACGGTGAAAAATTCAAAACACCAAGTCAGGCAGTTGAAACCGTCAAGGTGGAGGATGCCAGTCTAGATGAGAAAGAGAAGAAGCTGTCCATTTCTTCTTACAAACAGGCCATGGAAGTGGTGAAGAACGGAGAAGCCCTAAGCTGGGGAAAGATCATAGACATTATGGTGAAAGCGGATATGTTCGGGATTGGCTATCAGCCAGATCAAGAGTCGTCTAGACAAAACAGAGGACGTTGTCAACCGTTCACATTCGTCAGTGCCGGAATGTTGGATCCAGGTCACGCCTATACAGTGGGTGAAGAGATCGACAGTGACCGCGAGCTTGAGTCGTGGATAAAATCGTGCGTACCAAGGAACTGGAGGGCCTCAAAGATCATCACCGTCACTCGTCATGAAGAGTAGTATTTCTGTTTTCAATTCTGTTTGCATGAAAGCCATACGTTTTGCCCGAAGCGTAATGGTCCATTGTAAGGGCCATCTCATGTGTTTCATTGTGCAACATTTTGCATCATTAATAAATGGATGTTTTTGTGATTAAAAGCGGCGTTCCCTGTCTTTCATTTATTTTTGCAGTTTAAAAATAAAAATAAAAATGGCAATGTTTATTTTCATTTTTCTTTCCTTTTGATTCGTCTTGTTCCGACCTCAAAAGTGACTATCCTCCTGATCTCATTGATAACAATTCGGTTACACCTCTGTATGACTTCGACAATCCGATCTATCATGCCGAAGAATAAGGCGAAGAAGATTGTGATCTGCTGGAATTAGCCAGGTTGTTGAAACAAGAGGATAAGGTGATTCAACCACACGAGGAGCGATTCAAGATTGTTATTCCAGGCACCGCCGAGGTCAGAAAGGAAGTGAAAGTTGGGGCCGCTTCAGAGGCAAGTGTCAATAGTAAAACGGTAGCACTGCTGAAAGAGCATGTTGATATCTTCGCCTGGTTGTATCAGGATATGCCAGGGTGGAATAACAATGTTGTGGGGCACAAGCTACCATTAAGAGAAGACTGTCCTCCAGTGAAGCAGAAGCCGGTGCCGGAAAAGGATGAGAAGGTGAGAACGTGTGTGGACTATCGAGGTGTGAACAGATCTAGTTCGAAAGAGGAATTCCCAGTACTTCACATCGATGCGTTGGTAGATAATACAGCTCCGTTCTCGGTATTTTTCTTCGTGGATGGCTTTGTTGGATAAAATCAAATTGATTTATTGCCAGATGATATGGAGTAAACAATGTTCATCACACCAGAGGGCACCTTCTTGTTACAAGGTGATACCATTCAGTCTCAAGAAGGTCGGTGCCACGTATAAGAGGTCCATGGTGACTTTGTTTCATAATACGATTTATCATGAAAGCGAATGCTATGTTGATAGCAAAGTCCCAAACAAGAGAGGGGCATCTGGTGGATCTGGCCAAGTTGTTTGACCGGTTGAGACAACTCGGACTGAGGTTGAGTCCGAATTAGTACACTTGTGGAATGCTGTCCGGTAAGTTGCCGAGGCTCATTGTGAGCGAAAGAGGTATCGAGGTCGATCCTGCTAAAAAAAAAAAAGAAAAAAAAAGAAAAAGAGAAAAAGCAATACAAAGAAACGCCTGAACCGAGAACAGAAAAAAAAGGTTCGTGGTCTCTTAGATAGATTGAATTGCATTTCACGGTTCACATCTCATCTAATAGCCACGTGTGAACCCATCCAAGCTGTTGAAAAAAAAAAGAGATCAAACGGTCAGGTAGGATAATGATTGCCAAGGGGCATTGAAAGATAAAAGAATAAGTTGCAGGAACCTCTGATTCTGATGCCTCCCGTGGAGAGACGGTCGTTAACTTTGTACTTGACAGCCCGCGAGGGGTCTATGAGGTGTGTACTGGGTCAGCATGACGGGTCTGGTCGAAAAGAGCATGCAATTTACCTTAGCAAAAAGTTTATCGACTGTGAAACAATACATTCACTGCTCGAGAAAACTTGCTGTACTTTGGCATAGGCTGCTCGCCGACTGAGACAGTATATGCTGGTTCATACCACTTCGTGGATTTCTAAGATGGATCTGATCAAGTATATGTTCGGGAAGTCAGCATGGACCAGACGGGTTGCGAAAGGGCAAATGATGTTGATTGAATATGATATTCAGTACACCTCTCAGAAGGCAATCAAGGGGAGGGTATTGTCCGATTACCTCGCCCCCGCAACCCATTGAGGATTATCAACCAAGGACGTTTGAGTTCCCTGATGAGGACATCTCGAGGTGCTCAAATCGAAAGATTGTGAGGAACCGATCCTGGAGGAGGGGCCTGACCCTGAATCCGAACGGATTCTGATGTCTGATGGGGGGAGGTTAATGTGGATGAGTTAGTGCCGTTTTGGTTACGCCGAAAGGGGATCCCGCATCTCTTTCGTTGCCCGGATAACATTTGAATGCACCAACAACGAGGCTGAGTATGAAGCTTGTATCCTGGGTATCGATCTTCGGTGCGTACGTCTACTGGGGCAACGCCGCGCTCGCTCGTGTATGGGATAGAAGTGGTATTACTTACTGAAGTCTGGATCCCATTGTGGAGAGTCCTGATGGATGAGAAATTAGAAAAGGCTGAATGGATAAGGACTCGGTATGACGCGTTGAGCCTGACTGAGGAAAAGAGGCTGGCAGTTACTTGTCATGGGGCATTTGTACCCAGTGAATGAAGCATGTTGTTGACCGAAAAGTGCGACCTCGTGCGTACCACGTGGGAGAGCTGGTATTGAAAAGGATCCTTCCTCCTCAACGATCGTAGGGGCAAGTGGACACACAATTATGAATGCCCATTCGTGATCAAGAAGGCGTTCTCTGGCAGAGCCTTGTTGTTGACAACCATGGAGGGTGAGGATTTTCCATCCCCTGTGAATGCGGACGCAGTTAAAAAATACTTCGTAAAAGAGACCCGCTGGACGAAAAGAATAAAAGAGTCCAGGCAAAAATGGGCATCCCGGCGAACCAAAGAGAAAAAAGGAAAAGGTTCGGGCAAAAGTTAGGGATAAAGAATGAAAAGAATCTGTACACCCGGCAAGTCGAAAACCCCACAAGGGCGACTTGGGCAAAAAAGGGTATCCCGGTGGACTGAAAACCCGAAAGGGCGGTCCAGGCAAAAGAGGGAATGAAACGAACAACTGCGTCTAGCATGGTCGTTTGTGCTTCGGATATAACTTGGATAATCCCCGACAGAGATCGATCGGAAGCGTCTTGTTCAGAAGACGAAAGTGCGGAAAGTCTTGAGGACATATGGGGTGTAACCGAGTTGGAACCCGATGAGATCACGGTTTCACATTGCCATTAGGATAGATTTTTCCTTTTGTGCGCAATCACCTCTTTTCAGGGATTGCTTCCTGTGTGTTGCTCGGTTTTGAGCCATCTTTTTTTCAGTCAATAAATGCATGTTCAGTCAAATAATTTTGTTTTTGTCTTCATTACCGCTTTGATTGCGAAAACATCTGTTTATTTTTGATAAGAATAGTTGCATTTTGAAATATATAGGTCCCTTCCGATGCATGCTTATAAGATTGAAATCTGGAAATCTTATTCGGAAGTTTGAGTGACCTAGGTGTTGAAATGTTGGCACGCCTGGGGCACGCTTTTATCTAACGATCTCTTGTGCAGGTGCTGTTAGATATCTTCATTCACTTGCAGGCTGTGATATGAAGCCTTTTGACAGAAGATCCCTGCAGAGTCCAATCAGGGGCATAGGATAGAAGAACGGTGAAGAGATGAAATAATTGCGACGACGATCCTAGAGGGTAATCAAGAAGACTCTTCAAAGTCTGAAGATTGGAGAGTTTGCCCGGACCCGAGGAGATCAATTGTCTCGAAGCAAAGAAAAGACGAGAGTACTGGGTGATGGATCAGAAAAGACCGGACGAGTCTGGGAGTCCTCAAAAGTGGGAGGTTGACACTATGGTTGGAGGGTAAATGCCAGGGTTAGACGAATCGATGGGCGTTCCGTGTCGAATAGGCCGTATCCCCCCAGTGGATTTGGGAGTGTTGTCTCCTCAACATATTCAAGATCAGGGATTCCTCAACAGGGTTGAGGATGTTTCCCCCAGCAGGCTTGAAAGAGGCTTTCCCCAAGCAAGTTTGAAAGTTATTAGAACTATTCTTCCCCGGCAAAGGCGTCTGTGGGTAGTGTGTCCCTCTGCAGCAGGTTCAAAGACTATTCTATCCCCAGCTAGTCTGAAGACTGTTGATCCCCACTGAGCCGGAAGGTTGTTGTATCCTCAGCGGGTATCAGTGAGTAGTTTGTTCCCCAGCAGTTGGGTATGAAGTACTGTAATCCTCAACATGGTCGTGAATGCCGTTCCCCAGCAGGGTTGTGAATATTCTCTCTAGCAAGTCTGAAGTGGGTAGTCTTCCCAGCAGAATTTGGCATTAATGGTTTTCCCCAGTGGAGTTTCTCCTACTCAGGGGTTGGCAATTATCCCCAGTAGAGGTGAGCATTGGTTGTTTCCCCTGGCGGAGTCCCTAGGGGGATTGGATTCAGTGGAAGTTGTCCCCGGTGGGATGTATCCTTTCTCCAGTAGCAATGCTATTCGCCAGCACGGTTGAGAACTTGGTGTGTTTCTCAGACAGAGTCTCCCCAGAGTTGACTTGGTTTCCTCTGCTGTCTCTAGAGTATCAGATCAGCGAAGCACCCCCGGCAGTGCGTCTCCCCATAGAGTTGGAGAATCTAATCAGTTTGTGCGCTCAGAGGAGCAATCATTGGCTCCCCAGCAGAAGTTTTCATCATTTGCATCTTGCATATAGTAATCATTGCATCCTCTAATCGCGTAGCATTTCCATTCAACATGGAGCATTACGCCATAGAAAAATTCAAACATATGTATTCATGTGTTAAACCTAATCAGACCATATCCCCAACAGAGGCGGATCATTGTTCAACATCTGTACGACACATTTGCTACAGTTGCTCTTGACAGACAACATTCAGGGTTGATAGTCCCCCAGAGAAGGTTGTTTCCTCATTCACCAGTGAAAGGAAAGCTTGACTTCCCCAACGTAGTCCCAGGCAAGTGATTGGCCTTGTCTCGACATGTGTAGATGTCATCCTTGCGGTACACGAGGTGTCGTGTTGATCCTCGTGTGGGTCTTATTTTGGTGTCCGTAGACATCATCTTTCGATGTGCGTAACATCCTCTATCTCTTTTTCTCCTAGTCATCCGTTGATGTGTGGTCACCTCTCCGTTGGTGTCGATAAACGTCGAGCTTCTCCCGTTCGTCCGTTGACGTCTGGTCGAGTCCTCTCCCATTCATCCGTTGATGTCTGGTCACCTCTCCGTTGGTGTCGATAAACGTTGAGTTTTTCCCATTCGTCCGTTGACGTTTGGTTGTATCTCTTTCTCCCAGTTCATCCGTTGATGTCTGGTCACCTCTCCGTTGGTGTCGATAAACGTCGAGTTCCTCCCTTGCATCCGTTGATATTTGGTCGAGTCTTCCCAGTCATTCGTTGATGTCTGGTCACCTCTCTGTTGGTGTCGATAAACGTTGAGTTTTTCCCATTCGTCCGTTGACATTTGGTTGTATCTCTTTCTCCCAGTTCATCCGTTGATGTTTGGTCACCTCTCCGTTGGTGTCGATAAACGTCGAGTTCCTCCCTTGCATCCGTTGATGTTTGGTCGAGTCTTCCCAGTCATTCGTTGATGTCTGGTCACCTCTCCGTTGGTGTCGATAAACGTTGAGTTTTTCCCATTCGTCTGTTGACGTTTGGTTGTATCTCTTTTTCCCAGTTCATCCGTTGATGTCTGGTCACCTCTCGTTGGTGTCGATAAACGTCGAGTTCCTCCCTTGCATCCGTTGATGTTTGGTCGAGTCTTTCCAGTCATTCGTTGATGTCTGGTCACCTCTCCGTTGGTGTCGATAAACGTCGAGCTTCTCCCGTTCGTCCGTTGACGTCTGGTCGAGTCTTCCCAGTCATTCGTTAATGTCTGGTCACCTCTCTGTTGGTGTCGATAAACGTCGAGCTTCTCCCGTTCGTCCGTTGACGTCTGGTCGAGTCTTCCCAGTCATTCGTTAATGTCTGGTCACCTCTCCGTTGGTGTCGATAAACATCGAGCTTCTCCCGTTCGTCCGTTGACGTCTGGTCGAGTCCTCTCCCATTCATCCGTTGATGTCTGGTCACCTCTCCGTTGGTATCGATAAACGTTGAGTTTTTCCTATTCGTCCGTTGACGTCTAGTTGTATCTCTTTCCCCAGGTCATCCGTTGATGTCTGGTCACCTCTCCGTTGGTATCGATAAACGTTGAGTTTTTCCTATTCGTCTGTTGACGTCTAGTTGTATCTCTTTCCCCAGGTCATCCGTTGATGTCTGGTCACCTCTCCGTTGGTGTCGATAAACGTCGAGTTTTTCCTAGTCGTCCGTTGGCGTCTAGTTATGATTTCTATTCCCCATTCATCATCTTTCGATGTCTAGATGTGTTTCCTTTTTTCTAAAAAAATCAAAATCCCCAGTGGAGTCGTTGGTAGACACCTTGACTGGTTCAGTGACAAATATCAGATCCCAGTGGAAGCTTCCGTTGGGGAATTTTCCTTTCTTGGATCCCCGCAGAGTGCAAATTTCTACGGTTCTTTGGTATTCAATCACTGTGTACCTTGAAGGTCTGACAACCGTTGCTCTCATCCGTTCAGGTTCCCAGTTGATTGAATAGGGGCAGCTGTAGCACCTCAAATTTGCACCTCCCATTTGTATATGCATTTCATTATTAGGTCATTAACATTGCATTGTCATTGCATAGTCCATTACATGTCATCAGGCAAGACTGGTTAGGAGGTTCAACTGTGCAAGGCAACAAGAGCATTTTCCATGAGATCAAAGCCCTAGGGTTTTTATAATGAGCTTACATGATTCAAGGATCATTTTGAAGTGGTTTGGCCAAGTATTGAAGGCTCAAAACTCATCAGTCCATGTGCAAATCATCTGAGGCCCACAAAAGTCAACAGAAGTCAACTGCAAAGTCAACTGTGGATTTGAAGGTGGGAAGTGGTTAGAGATGCTTCATTCATGTTCAAACAAGTCTCATTTGACATTTCAAACATCAACATTGAAGAATTTGAAGTCAGATCAAGACTTTCCAAAAATAGCAGGTGACTTGTAATTTGAACTTTCCAAAAACGGAAAGATTTTGGACCAACTTCAACTCAAGATTACATCATCAAGAAAGCTTCAAATGAACTTTTGTCCAACATGAAAGTTGAATATCTTTCTCTCCCATTTCCAAAAAGTCCAAGATCATGGATTTCTCATGTGTGGTTGAGGAGATATGGTCCAGTCATGGCAAAGTGTGTTTCAAAGTTCAAATGGACATAACTTTTTAACCAAAACTCCAAAATGAGTGGTTCTTTTTGCATTTTGACCCTTATAACATGTATCTTCCAAGCATACCATTACATGACATGAATTTCATTTGCATGGTCTTTGGCTTATTCATGAAGATTTTTGAAGAAAATTGCATAACTTCATTTTGATTGATCATGAGCATACCAAACCAATCCTAAAGTGTGCATGGGCTTGTTTTAAATGGTTTTGGGCCAGAGCTGAGTACTGTTCACGTGCATGGCATGCATGGGAGGTGAAAATCTCATTTTTGCACATACACCTCAAAATGGATTAATCTCATTTGCATTTGGCCAAAACAAGTTTTAAACATGATTAGTAGGAAGTATATATGGTTAACCCTAACTGTTTTCACCATTAGCAACATTTCAGATCTAGATTCAAGAAAAATCCAAAATTTTCTCTCAAACTTTTTGCAAAATTCTTCAAACATGAACACTTTCTATTGATTGATTCATCCTCCTGAAGCATTTCTAAGCAAGTTTGAATGTGGAATTGGAAGAAATCATGGCATATTGAGCTAGGTTCAAAGCTTGAAGCATCCATGGCATTTGCAAATTAAGCTGGATTCGTGCATCCTTGAGATTCAAATTCATCATCAATTACATCTATGAGCATAGTGGAGAAGACCTGAGGCTTGGCTGAGCTTGTAACACGCGATTTCAACTTCTGCTCATCAAGAAGGTGAGTTTTCGAGTTCTTTAATTTTGCAAATTATTATGATGTTCTTGTAGTTCGTTGATTGGTGATGATGCTGATGCAAATTTTGAATGATTTGGTGCAATATTCGCAAAGTTATGACTGATTGAAGTTTTGATGTTGATTTTGATTTCCTTCGATTTGGTTTTGTTTTGATGTTTTAATGCAAATTGATCATGGATCCTTGATGTATGTAGCATGATGATTCAATTGGTATAGTTTTCAGTGATTTCTGGAACTTTTTTTTTGGAATCTGGAAATTGCATATGAAGATCTTCATGATCTTCATCTTCCATACATGAACTCCTGCGTTTCCAGTATTAGCTATGGTTTAGCTACAATTTTGCTACGAACGTGCACATTAGCTACGAAACTGAACATGCCATGCAGCGCTTAGGGTTAGATGCAAAACGCCGTCGTTTGGCTTTGGCGCGCTTGGAATTCAAAAACGCGCCAGGTTCGAATCTGAGCGAAGGACATTTTCAAATACAATGCCATTTTCTCACTTTCCCTCCTATTTCCATGTTTGGCTCCATTTTTATTTTCAAATCTTTCATCCACTTCCAAAAATCATATAAAATTGAAAAATGCTCCAATTGATCCCCAATTTTTTGCTATGTGTTCCTTATCATGTCTACATTTTTATGATCATTAAATTGCAAGTTGTGCCTGGCTTAAAAAATGATTTGTCCTAGGGTGATTGAATGCACATACATGTTTGACCTTGCCTTGTTCCATTCATCATAAAATGCTCAAAAATGATCCAATGCTTCTGAAATTTTGTGTGGGAATTTTATACATGTTGAGTGACATTTTGGATTTGGTTTGAGATTTTCCCATGCTCCAATTTTGTTTTATGCTCATGCTAACTTGGTGTGACAATTTGTGTCACACATGTGATTGTTTGAATTATGCTATGTGATTGCCATGCCTAATGATGTCTAATGCCTCTGATTTTTTGTGTGATGATCATGTTGGATGTTTGGATTACTCATGAACTTTGCCAAGATTATTTGAGTCATTTTTGATTTGATGTGCATTTGTTTCTTCTGATGTCTCAATGTGATCACCATTTGCATGCCTTGCCATGTTTTGCTCATGAAATGAATATGATTAATGATTTTGATGTGAGAATTTTTTAGACTTATTCTTGATTGGATGAGGTTGATTCATGTTAAATTTGAGGTTCTATTTTGAGTTTTTGATCCATCTTTGACCCTAGGCTTTGACCTAGTGGTTTGTGTCTTACATGTGGGCTTTGATTTCAGGTTTAAACATCCAAGTCCATAGTTGATGATGCTTCCTCATTTGAGCATTGATGTTGGCTCTTGATTACTAACAATTGTGTGTTTTGTAGGTTGATGCTAACTCATTTGAGTTTGCCTTATGGCTTACACATTGTGAACATTGTCTGTCTGTTTGTTATTGCCTATTGATTGTTTGTCTGTACAGTTGAACTGACTGGTTTAGATTTTTCACAGGTACCTAAGTTGCTTTAAGTTCACTTGAACTTTGCTTTTCTTTGCTTGGTTGCTTAACCACTGAGGTATAATTCCTTTGACTTCATGTAGTCTGGAAGACCTGTCCTGTTATGTGGGCAGGCACCTGTCTGAAGCCCTCCTTAAGAGGCAATGCTTGTGAATGTTTAATTTTGTGCCAAGCAGGGAAAGACCTCTTAAGAGGCAATTGGCAGACAAAAGGGATGTGCAATCCATCCCCTGCTATTCAGTTGTGTCATTCATCCTGCTCACACCATTGTGTTGATGCACTTGGAATAAGAACCCGAGATCATGTTGTGTCAGTCATCTGTGGAGAAGAGTTCCTACATTCTGAACTCCCACACTTTCTATTTGAGTCTAGCTCTCCCAGGCCAGGGATAAGAGCTGTGAGGTCTTACCCTCACTTCCCATTTCATCTGCTTCACCCTAACTCTCAATGTTAGGGTTAAGAGCTAACCACACCCTTTTCCAGTTGGCTTGTTTTTACAGCCTAGCCTTGTATGAGCCCAATTGATTGCATATAGTGTGTGTGCTTGCTTTTTGTGCTTGTATGTATTTGACTGTGCTGTTTAGGTTAGCTTGTTTCCTGTGCAAGTTAGATTAGAAACCTCAATATAGGGATCGTATGCATGACAACTTCTAGGCTTGAGTCGTAGTCTCCCTAGTAGTTTGTGTCTCCCTTTGTATCTGGTTAGGTTAGAAGTTCTTTCCCTGTGTAGGGGAACTACGTCGCCCTGATCCTCATACCAGATGAGGTACGTAGGCAGGAGATGAGCTGATCTCTCCGGGCGCCCGTTTTCTTTTTCAACTCCTTTGTGTGTGTTTGGAGTCCGACGTAGTCCAGCGATTGGCAGTTGGTTTCCTGTGTGTGTTTGCTTGTTGGAGTCTGACATAAGTCCAGCGATTGGCAGTCGGTTTCCGGTGTCTAGTTTGTTTGTGTGGAGTCTGACGTAAGTCCATCGATTGGCAGTCGGTTTCCTATTTGTGTTTTGTTTGGCGTGCGTTAGCCGAGCTACGAGTGCTCTGATTCTTCTCCGGTCAGAGAAGATACGTATGCATAGGATGCAACATCCTAGCGAGCACGTTTCCCCCGTCCCGAACTACGTCGACTCTGATGTCTGTGCTTGACAGACTACGTAGGCCCAGGATGCGATATCCTGCTGAGTTCCTGTTTCTCTTGTCTTTCTGTGTGTCCCTTCCAGCCTTGTGTGCAGTTTGTGATCAGTTTTTAGCAACCTTATCCTTTCTTTTGTGCGTGGATCCCGTCGAGTACGACGGATCCGTAGGGGTGCTAATACCTTCCCTTCGCATAACCGACTCCCGATCCCACCTTTCCCTGGTCGCGAGACCATGTCTTTTCCAGGTTTACTTCGAGCGTTTCCTTTCCCTCCTTTGGGATAAATAACGCACGGTGGCGGCTCTGTTGTTTCTTCTTCCCGCCGGTTTTTCGCGTAATGCGACAGTAGGCAATGGGTTCATCCATCCAAACACAAAAATAATAAACTTGTACATTCTATTCTCACCTCTTCCCTCATGTTTGCACAATAAATCTTTTCATAAACGATACCTTTTACAACAAGTTGTGAAAAGGGTTCCCTAGGAGTACCTAGGATGCATTGGGTGCCTAACACCTTCCCTTTGCATAATTACCCCCTTACCCAGATCTCTGTACCCCTTTTATTAGTTTTCTTTGTAAAACTTCTTAGGCTTTTGTTCGCTTTCTAGCCATTCCTTTGGATAAATAGAAGTGCGGTGACGACTCTATCTTTGTATGCTTTGCTTTTGATTTAGTCAATAAATCTAAAGGCGATGAATACACCGCTACAGAAAAGTGGCGACTCTGTTGGGGAGGAAGGATTCCTAGTGGGTTTGCCAACTTTTCACACTTTGTTGTATTATATTGTCTATTGTTTATGACATATTTTTGTGCAATTTGGGATTACTGTATTGTTTGTAATGATTGATTTGCTTGATATATCAATTGCTTGCTTGCTTGGTGGAGGTCATGTTGGATTAATAATGTCACACAAGTTATTTGTGGTTAGGCATTATTCTTTCAATGTGTGCCTTAGAAGCCAATGACCTTAGTTTACCAAGCCCATCTTGGCCTATTTTTAGGACGTAGTGCGGAGGTCGTTCAAATGTCAGATTTGATGCGATTGTTACGCGATACTACACTCATAAGAGTCTCTCTTGAGAATATTTTTGGAATACGAGTATTCGTTCCTCTGATAATATTCGAAAGATGGGATGATGACTATGAGAACCTCTGATAGAACATGTTCGGCAGGTTTAAACTATAGTACACTCCCTTTGGGTGGTCCTTAACCGAGACTCCATGCTCGTGACTCGCAACAAACCCGTGATTCATGGTTGATCCGTTCAACTATCGTTAATATCAATGGAACTTGGGTGTCGATAAGGTGCAAACCCTAATCCACCAAAATGGATGATTGATATTAAGGATGGTTGAACCGTTCGTATATCGTTAATATCAATGGAACTTGGGTGTCGATAAGGTGAAAACCATAATCCACCAAAATGGATGATTGATATTAAGGATAATACGAGCTATCCCATGACCTTTGTCTGGTGTGTTTTGCTTGATCCTTGAGTGTGATTGTTGCATTCATGCATTCATCTGCATCCATATCATCAAAAAATGAGAATTTTTTTTTCAAGGAACTTAAGGGGTTACTTTGCAATTTTTTTTTCAGACATGGAAAGACAAAATTTGCGATATTTGATGAGATATTTTCCATATGCAATAAAATGCTAAATATTTCAAAATTTGCAAACAGAACCCTAAGAGTTCCTCTAAAATAAAAACAAAATCATATGCACAAGCATTACATGCATCATGTGCATAAGCAGGTTTTGTTCAGCTCCTGTCCTGTGGTCTGACCCTGCGATCTTCATTTATTTTGAAGACGCGCTGACTCACCGGTATTACACCCGAGCCAATTCTGCAAGATTGATGGATTATCTAAGGCTCTCCTGGTTAGCCACTTGTCTTCTTTCTCATACATAGATGCTGAGGATGAAGTTGGAACGCTTTTCCAAGCTTTGTCTATAGTTGAGCCAATTGAGAAGAAAACTCCTTCATTTGCTTCCTATCGAGATACGAAACTGGCCATTAAATGTGGTGCAGTTGCTGGTCTAGGAAAAATGATCGAGCTGGAGTACAATAAATCCCGGGCTGGCATTGGCTATTCTTCTGGGGTCTTCAACGACAAAGGGCTGTTCAAGAGTGGAGGTTTCATCCACGCCGATAAAGCTGAAGAAACTGCTGCTGTTCTAGAAGAAGATGCAGAGGACTCTGACAATTTTGTCATCCCTGGTGGGATCTGCCACAATTGGGTCGCTGTGGATGTTCCTACGGTCATTCATAAGACAGCGTAATATGTTTGCTTTGTTTAAAAACCCTTCTCCCATGCCAAAAGGAGAAGTGATGACATTGTTGGCAACGTTTATACAATGATATTTCATTCAATAAATTCATGTTAAATATTTGTTTTTCCATTTGTTTTCACTTTTTGCTTTTTTGCATGAAATTGGTGATCACAAAAAACCCTAAAAACAAGAATAAAAGCAATCTTTTCATCTGCATAATGATTGCCTTGTGTGGTTTCTAAAGGGCTTTTATATTCAAAATCATTATGCAAGTTGATTCTTAAACCCATTGAACATAATGATCCAACGCCATCTCTCAATTTTGAATTCCCTGTATTCGAAGCAGAGGAAGATGATGTTGAAGAGATTCCTGATGTGATTTCCCGTCTGCTTGAGCACGAAGAGAAGATCATTCAGCCGCATCTTGAGAATCTGGAAATAGTCAACTTGGGGTCTGAAGATTGTGTTCGGATAGTGAAGATTGGGGCACTCCTTGAAGAGTCTGTTAAGAAGGGGTTGATCAGTTTGCTACGAGAATATTCCGATATCTTTGCTTGGTCGTACGAGGATATGCCGGGTCTAGATACAGGTATTGTGCAACATTTCCTGCCTTTGAAGCCTGAGTGCGTGCCTGTGAAGCAGAAGCTCAGAAGAACTCATCCAGATATGGCAGTGAAGATCAAAGAGGAAGTTCAGAAGCAAATTGATGCGGGGTTTCTGGTGACTTCTACGTATCCTCAATGGGTGGCCAATATTGTGCCCGTGCCTAAGAAAGACGGAAAAGTCCGTATGTGTGTTGATTACAGAGATTTGAATAAGGCTAGTCCGAAAGATGATTTTCCTCTACCACACATTGATATGTTGGTAGACAATACAGCCAAATTCAAAGTCTTTTCGTTTATGGATGGATTTTCCGAATATAATCAAATCAAGATGGCACCCGAGGATATGGAGAAGACAACATTCATCACACCTTGGGGAACATTCTGTTATCGAGTGATGCCCTTCGGTTTGAAGAACGCCGGAGCCACGTATCAACGAGCTATGACTACCTTGTTTCATGATATGATGCACAAGGAGATTGAGGTCTATGTCGATGATATGATTGCCAAGTCAAGAACGGAAGTTGAACATGTAGAGCATTTGTTGAAGCTTTTTCAGCGTTTGAGGAAGTTCAAGCTTCGTCTGAATCCCAACAAATGCACATTTGGAGTCCGTTCTGGCAAGTTATTGGGCTTTATTGTCAGCGAGAAAGGTATTGAGGTTGATCCTGCAAAGGTCAAAGCAATACGAGAGATGCCTGCGCCCAAAACTGAAAAGCAAGTCCGAGGTTTTCTTGGCCGCTTGAACTATATTTCCAGATTTATATCCCACATGACTGCCACATGTGCGCCGATATTCAAGCTCCTCCGGAAAGATCAGTCTCATGATTGGACCGAGGATTGCCAGAAAGCTTTTGACAGTATCAAAGAGTATCTGTCTGAACCTCCGATCTTGTCTCCGCCTGTAGAAGGAAGGCCCTTGATCATGTATCTGACTGTTCTTGAAGACTCGATGGGTTGTGTACTCGGTCAGCAAGACGAATCGGGAAAGAAAGAATCTGCTATCTACTACCTGAGTAAGAAGTTCACTGATTGTGAGTCTCGATACTCTATGCTTGAGAAGACGTGATGTGCTTTGGCTTGGGCTGCTAAGCGTTTACGCCAGTACATGATAAATCATACAACTTGGTTGATATCCAGAATGGATCCAATCAAGTATATCTTCGAGAAGCCTGCTTTAACCGGGAGGATTGCCCGTTGGCAGATGTTGTTATCTGAGTATGATATTGAGTATCGAGCTCAGAAAGCTATCAAAGGTAGTATCTTGGCTGACCACTTGGCACATCAGCCGATTGAAGATCATCAGTCTGTTCAGTACAACTTCCCAGACGAGGAAACTCTGTATTTGAAAATGAAAGATTATGACGAACCTACACTCGATGAAGGTCCAGAACCTGGTTCCAGATGGACGATGGTGTTTGATGGCGCTGTAAACCAGTACGGAAATGGAATTGGGGCAGTAATCATTACTCCTCAGGGCACACATATTCTGTTTACAGCAAGGCTAACTTTCAAATGCACGAATAATATGGCTGAGTACGAAGCTTGCATTATGAGATTAGAAGAGTGCATTGATCTAAGGATCAAGCATCTTGATGTGTATGGTGATTCGGCCCTCGTTGTCAATCAGATCAAGGGTGAATGGGAAACTAATCAACCCAGTCTCATTCCGTACAAAGATTATGCGAGGAGGATTTCAACGTTCTTTACAGAAGTTGACTTTCATCATATCCCCCGAGAGGATAATCGGATGGCAGATGCTCTTGCTACGCTTGCTTCAATGATTGTGGTCAAGTATTGGAATGAAGTTCCCAACATCACCGTGATGCGCTTGGACAGACCAGCTCACGTGTTTGCAGTCGAAGAAGTACATGATGACAAGCCTTGGTATTATGACATCAAATGTTTCCTCCAGAACCAGGTCTACCCGCTTGGGGCATCTGTGAAAGATAGGAAAACTCTGAGAAGGTTGTCAGGCAGTTTCTACCTCAGTGGAGAAGTGCTGTATAAGAGAAATTTTGACATGGTTTTGCTCAGATGCGTGGATAGACACGAAGCAAACCTGTTGATGACTGAGGTCCATGAGGGTTCATTTGGTACTCATTCCAATGGACATGCCATGGCTAGAAAGATGCTGAGAGCAAGCTACTATTGGCTGACAATGGAGTCTGACTGCTGCAAATATGTGAAGAAATGCCACAAGTGTCAGATTTATGCGGATAAGATTCATATTCCTCCGACACTTCTGAATGTGATTTTGTCACCATGGCCTTTCTCTATGTGGGGAATTGACATGATCGGCATGATTGAACCAAAAGCGTCCAACGGACACAGGTTTATTCTCGTAGCAATTGACTACTTCACCAAATGGGTTGAAGCGGCGTCGTATGCGAATGTGACCAGGCAGGTGGTCGTGAAGTTTGTCAAGAATCAACTGATATGCCGTTATGGTGTGCCTGATAAGATCATTACTGATAATGGATCTAACTTGAACAACAAGATGATGGAAGAGTTGTGCGCTGAGTTCAAGATTGCACACCATAACTCATCTCCTTACAGACCCAAGATGAATGGGGCTGTTGAAGCTGCTAACAAGAATATCAAGAAGATTATCCAGAAGATGACAGTCACGTACAAAGATTGGCATGAGATGCTGCCATTCACTTTGCATGGATATCGTACATCTATCCGCACTTCAACAGGGGCAACCCCTTTTTCTCTTGTTTACGGCATGGAGGCTGTTCTCCCAGTAGAGGTGGAGATCCCATCAATGAGAGTCTTGATGGAAGCCAAGTTGACTGATGCTGAATGGATTCAGAGTCGTTATGACTAACTGAATTTGATTGAAGAGAAGAGATTGACTCCCATGTGCCATGGTCAGTTATATCAGAAGAGAATGAAGAAAGCATTCGATAAGAAGGTCAAGCCTCGTGTGTTCCGAGAAGGTGACTCGTGCTCAAGAAAGTCTTGTCTTTCGCGCCCGATTCTAGGGGCAAGTGGACTCCAAACTATGAAGGTCCATATGTTGTCAAGAGAGCCTTTTCAGGCGGTGCATTGATGCTTACAACAATGGATGGGGAGGATTTCACTCGTCCTGTGAATTCAAATGCAGTCAAGAAATACTTTGCCTAAAAAGAAAAACAGAATAGCTCGCTAAGTTGAAAACCCGAAAGGGAGGCTTAGGCAAAAATGAGCGTCTCGGTGGATTGAAAACCCGAAAGGGCGATCCAGGAAAAATTAGAGACATGAAAAAATGAATTTGCATCCCGCTAGATTGAGTACCTCACCACGGGGCAATCTAGGCAAAAATTAGGGATATGGCAAGTAACTGCATCCTGACAAGACTTTCTGTTTCACAACTGTCTTTTCGTCAGGGATTCTCGCTCAGTCATCGTCAACTGAAGCTTCAAATACATCGGATTCAAATTGGTAGAGAAATGGTCATTATGTTCAATGTAGCCCTCTTCCAATATATATCACCGATTTCAAATTTTGTACAGATCTATGGAGTCTTGCCATTTGCAGACTACCATTCCATCAAATAAATTTGAGCTTTTATCCAATTATTTGCACTCTTATTTGTTTCAATTCAACAAATGTTTTGCATGTTTTAATTGATAAAATGTCATTGTTTTAAACAAATGAATTTTTTCAAATTTGTTTTTAAACAAAGTGAACATTCACAATGATGAAAGGATACTTAAGAATTTCTCAGTGCTCTCCCAAGGGTGGCATGATTTCCAACAGGGTAAGACATTTGTTCATATTCCTGGCATGGCTGTATCCTTTTTCTCCAGATTGTTGTTGGGGTTTCTCCCCAAGCAGAGCTTCTGTTGAGATTTTGTTTCCCAAGCTGGGTATTTGTTGGGATTTCTCCCGAGCAGTTTTTTTGTTGAGCAGAGCCTTTGTTAGGACTCTCCCCATCAGAGTGCTTATTGAGGTTTTCACCTCTTCTCCCTTCAGCAGAGCAGTGATTCTTTTTCTCCTCAGCAGTTGTGGTTTCCTTTGGAAGGTTTGGTATTTGATGGTTGATCCCCAGTTCTCCTTCTCTGCCTCAGATAAATCCCCAGTAGATTTGTGGCATGGTGGATTGTATCTGTAATGATTCCTCCCCTGCAGAGATTTGGTGATTTCCTGATATCTTTGATCCCCAATAGAGTTGCTTGTGTGGCAGAATCTACTTGTGTGATCTTTTTCTCCTTCAGATGGGTTTTCCCCCAGTGGAGTTGTTTGGAGTTGCTTTCGTGGCAGTTTTCGCCTGTGCAGTGAGCTCCTTTTTCCCAGATGAGACTGATGATTCATCCCTTTGCAGATGATCCTTGTTGTCTTTGATCCTGGAAGATTGTTTATTCTCCGGTGATCCTGACTTTCTCTCCTGTGGTGTAGTACCGGGCGTTTGATTCCTGGACCTGTTTGTGTTAGATATGTCTGTTTTGTCAGCATTCATCAAACATAAATCACGCACATTCATGCATACTTTCAACATTCAGATATTCATGTTGCATTTTTTGCCATATATCTTTTGTTTGTTATCTCCTGCTATTGGTGATATAGATCTCCCCAGTAGATCTCCCCAAGCAGATGTCGGGTGTCTAATCTCTCAATATAGAGTCAGCCCCATAAGCAGAAAGTGTCTGTCATTCCTTCTGCAGTTCCCCACTGAGATATATCCTCGTGGATGACGGTTGTTTCCGTTTCCTCCCAACACATAGAATGGGATGGGTTTTCCCTTTTGAGTTCTTTCCTCATTAGGACGAGTCTTGATTCAGTTTGCCTTTTTGGGTTGATCCTGAATTGGCCTTTTCGCAACTGTCTCTTGTGCTTCCCTGTGGAATAAATGGATAATTGCTCAGTAACCGGAAATCATTCACTTTATCCTCAGCGGAATCTTTTTGGCCTTCTACCCAGTAACTGGTAGTTGTAAGTCCTATCTTTGTGGTTTTCTACCCAGTAACCGGTAGTTGTAAATCCTATATACCTTTTTTCCCTCTTTGCGGAATCTGTGGTTGTTTACCCAGAGATTGGTATTTGTGAACCTTTTGTTCCTCAGCAAGAGTCGGTGGTTTTCTACCTAGTATCTGGTAGTTGTAAATCCTATTTCCTTGCTCTCCAGCAGAGTTTGTGATTTTCTACCCAGTAGCTGGTAGTCATAAACCCTATTTGTTTTCCCCGTGCGGAGTAGTGATCCTTTCGCTCCCCACGCAGAGTTGGTGGCTTCTACCCAATATCCGGTAGTTGTAAGTCCTATCTTTGTGGTGTTCTACCCAGTAATAGGTAGTTATAAATCCTACTTTCATCCCCTAGCAGAGGTAACCTTTATGGTTCATCCTGGTTGATGGCGGATTCTGTGGTTTTCTACCCAGTATTCGGTAGTTGTAAATCCTATGTTGTTGTTGTCTCCCCAACGGAGTCTGTGCTTCCCTGTGGAATAGATGGATAATTGCTCAGTAACCGGCAATCATTCGCCTTATCCTCAGCTGAGTCTTTGGTCTTCTACCCAGTATTCGGTAGTTGTAAATCCTATGTTCTCCCCTATGTAGAGTTAACCTTGTTGTTCATCCTAACCGATGACGGTTACTCGCCCATGGTTTTCTACCCAGTATTCGGTAGATGTAATCCCCTCTTTATGGTTATCTTCATCCAGTATTCGATGTTGATATTCCCTCCTTCTTGTGGATAATTGCCGCATGCTAGCAATTTTATCCTCAGCGGGTCCTTTCACCGGTGATTTGTTCCCCGGATCATTGATTTTTTATCAATGCATCCCCAGTGAGTCCTCTTTCATTTACCCTTTTGTTGGTAATGACTGTTGCTCCCTTTGATCGGTCATCTTTATATACCTAGTTTTGGTATCCCGATGCCTTTCTTTTCGGATGATTTATCCTTTATTAACCCAGTAACTGGTTGTGGATAATCTTCCATGCGAGTGTATTATCCATGTTCTGACGGTAATGGATAATATATCTCATGCACTCTTCAGTCGAAGCCTGTTGTGTTTCCCCAGTCGAGTAAGATTCGTGTTCCCTTTGCGGAATCAAATATTCATTTCTACTCCTTTCTGAGCGTATCTCTCAATAGCCGGTGATATGTTTCCCGAATAATTGCCGTATGCTTGCAATTTATCCCCAGCGAGTCATCTTTCGTCTACCCTGTTGTTGTTGGTAACGATTGTTTCTCTTTTCGGTCGGTCACCTATTATATACCCAGTAACCGGTATCCCTGGTGTTCCTTCCATGCGAGTATATTATCTACGTTCTGACGGTAATAGATAATGTATCTCATGCACTCCTTGGTCAAAATCTTTTGATTGTTTCTCCAGCGGAGTAAGATTCGTATTCTTTGTAGAATCAAATATCCATCCTTTAACAAGTTTGCGTTTTGCTCTCTTCAGGATGACGAGTGTTTTGGCAGTAAAAACCAATTCACGTTTTCGGTCGGTCACCTATTATATACGCAGTAACCGGTATCCCTGGTGTTCCTTCCGTGCGAGTATACTATCCACGTTCTGACGGTAATGGATAATATATCTCATGCACTCTTTGGTTGAAGCCTTTTGTTCTTCCCCATTTGAGTAAGATTCGTTTTCCCGTTGCGGAGTCGAATGTCCATCCTGTAAGTCGATTTGCTTTTTCAAGCCCTCCTTTTGGATGATGAGTGTTTTGGAAGTAAACCCCAATTCACGCTTTGGTTGGTCACCTTTTATATACCCAGTAACCGGTATCCCTGGTGTTCCTTCCTTTCTGCTCCCTATTATGACCTTGGTCCCCCGTGGAGTCAGATTTTCCTGAGTTGATGTACCTTTTTCAGGTCTTCCTCAGATGTCTTTGGTTGATTGATATCTCTCACCCTTATACCGGTCTTAGATATTCATTCTTCCTGAGCTTGTTGCTCTTTCACCCAGTAACCGGTGTTCAAATCACATGTCTCTTTGAGCTTGTTACCCAGTAACCGGTAACACCCCATCCTTTTGCTTCCCCTAGAGAGTCTTTGTTAGATTTCCCCAGCGGAGTTTCTGTTGTGATTCACCCTTTTGCTGTATTGGCGTTTTCCCCAATATATGCATTTTCCCTGGCAGGGAGGTTCTGTGTGAATCCTATCCCCAGTTTGAGTCCGGATTTTTATCCGAAGTTTCCTTTGTGGATAGTTTTGCTGTATTGGCGTTTTCCCCAATACACGCATCTTTGAGTCAGCTTGAGTCTTTCCATCGGATGTGTTCCCTTTGGAACTCTTTTTCCCAGTATCAGTCCTTTATTCCCCAGTAAAGTCTCCGGTTTCAAGTCGTGTCCTGCTCACGCATTTTCTTCTTCTTATCCCCATAAGAGTCCCGTCAGAGTCTCTGTTCCATTAGGAAATGCATCATTCCTGTCGATGTGTCTTTTCTCTTGATTTTTCTTTCCTTCTCTATGGACCTATATTCCCCACAGAGTTTGTTTCTTTTGCATTCATACATCTGCATCATGAGGTCTCTTCGGGACCAAAATTTGTCTCTTTGTTGTTATTTAAGCCCATTCTACCGCGTCGAGACGAAGATTTTAACCTTCACTTCTCCGGCTAGAATGACCTTAAATAGGGGCATCTGTAAGACCCCAATTTTGTCCCTAAGATCCCTCATGGCATCATATCATAGCCTTACATTACCTCAAGGATCATTGGACACCTTGCTTCTTTCCCTGTGGGTGGGATCCTTTTTGAGAGTGGTTCTTGATCACCAAGCATTGCTTGCATTTGTGTATCATTGCTTTTCTTTTAATCACTAACCAAAAATGTACAAAAATATGTCATCTAACATTTGTCTTGCAGCTTAAGCAGTCAACAGGTCAAGGCAATTCAAGTGAATCCTTTGTGCAAGAGATGAGGTTTTCCATTGAGATATGGACCATGTGATCATTTTATTGAGCTTATGTGAGCTAGAGGTTCATTTTGGAGCAAATTTCCCAAGTGGCAAAGGCCCAAGTTCATCAAAATATTTTGAGGTCATCTAAGGACCAATACAAGTCAACTGCAAGTCAACTGAGGGCTTTGAGTGTGAGAATTGAATTTCTTCATCCTATTCATGTTCAAACAAGTCTTATTCATCATGTCAAACATCTACATTGAAGAATTTGAAGTCAAAGCAAAAGTTTCCCAAAATGGAAAGTGACCTGTAATTTCAAGTTTCCAAAAATGGAAAGTTTTTGGACTAACTTCAACTCAACTTTCCAACATCAAAGAAGCTTCAAATGAATTTTTGTCCAACATGAAAGTTGAAGATCTCTCTCTCCCATTTCCAAAAAGTCCAAGATCATAAGCATCTGATGAATGGTTAGGGAGATATGATCCAATCATTGCCAAGTGTGCATGGAACTTCAAAAGGCCATAACTTTTGACTCATAGCTCCAATTTGAGTGCCTCTTTTTGAATTTTGCTTGTCATGACATATATTTTTCAAATCATTCATTACATTGCATGAAGTTTCATCATATGACCATTTGTTCTTTCATGCCCATTTTGGAGGGAAATTTGGAAATTTAAAATTGGTTAATCACATGAGCTAAATACCATTGCCATTGTGTTCATTGGAAGATTTTAAGTGAATTTGAGCATCCATATGCTACTGTTCACGTGTGGATTTGCATGGCACCTCACAATTTCCATTTTTGGTCACACACCTTATTTTTGTTAATCTCTAATTAACCAATGCCTAATTACATTTTCAGTAGGATTAGCACATGGTATAAATGCTAAATCATAACAGAATTGTTCATAACTTCACATTCTAGATCTCAAATTCTTCTTCCCTCCAAAATTTTCTCTCAATCAAAACTTGAAAATTCTCCACATAGCATAGAAATTTTCTTCCATATTCTGGTTCATTGAGTGTAGTGGATGAAGAATCAAGCATTGGAACAGTGATTTTGGCCAGAATTCGTGCATACTCCAAGCAAGAACATGAAGATGGAAACTGACATTTGAGCTAGATCCAAGCCTCTCCAAGCTTCAATTCACGCACAAAGCTTCATAATATCATCTCAGGAGTAGATCTGGATACTTGCCAAGCCTTGAATATACAGATTTCAGTGACTGCTCTTCAAGAGGTAGGTTTTTCGAACCTCTTAATTCTCCATTCTTTTGCCATGTTTAGGTAGATCTTTGAACGCTGAGCATGCTGATATAAGTAGTTTTTGAAATGGTGAAGTATTGACTGTGTTATGACGATTTGAAGTTTTGAATCCAATAATGTTTTTGTTCGATTTGTATTGGTTATGTTGATTTAATGTGAATTGATACTGGATTTGGAATGTACATAGCATGAGCTTTTGATTGGTATAGGTTTCGCCTGATTCTGGAAAAAATTTCATACGCGAGCACTGTAGCTCCGCCGTCTTCGCGAAGAAGACGGTGGAAACCACCATTAGCGCCACCGTCTGTAAATGTTTGAGTTGGCTAGGGTTTATCCGCGTGTGCATCCATGCAAGCGCTTAGTGGCGAATCCATTGGCTACGGCTTCCTTGACCAAATCCACGTGCGCTTGACTTGATGAGGTGGCTTGCCACTTCATTAATGAAGCACTGCGTTTTGATACGCACCTCGCTTCGATTCTCAACGAGCGCTTCTTAGTTTCCTTTTGTTTTACTTATCCAAGCGCAGTAGTTTTGATTGGTAGCGCGCGTACATGCTTCGATTCTGGCCGGTTGCACATTTTCAAATTACTTCACATTTTCTCATTTCCCTCCAATTTTCATGTGCTTTGTTCATTTTATTTCAAATATTTTCATCACATTCATAAAATCACTAAAAATAGAATATGCATCCAATTAATTCCAAATTTTTTCTCACATGATCCTTGAAGTGTCTATTATTTTATGATGTGATTTTCTGATTTTTATCATTTATGGATTTTGAATTGTGATTGATTCTTTGGACATATATGCAAATGTGACATTGCTTCATTCATGCTATTGTGAAATGTTCAATAATGATCCAATTGCCATGAAATTTTGTATGCTGATTCCCAACATGTTGCTTGATGTTTGAGGCTTTGTTGTGTATTTTTATCATTTTTCATTTCTGTTTTAGACACATGAACTTTTGGTGTGACAATGTGTGTCACACAACTTGATGTCATACTTGTGCATTTTCATTTCTAGGTCAAATGAACTCTGTTGATTCTAATTTTTGGCATGATGATTGTATTTGACATGTTGTATGCTCATAAAAATTTCCAGGATTGTTTGATTCATTTCTGTTTTAAAATATGGAATTTTCGCTCTTGATATCCAATTGGTTGCTTTGAATTTGCCTTTGCCATATCTTGCACATTTAATGAATTTGCTTAATGCTTTTGACTTGGTCCTTTTTAGGATATGTTCTTACTTGTTTAAATGAGCTTTATGTTGAATATTGGTTGTTGTTTTGACTTTTTGCCTCACCTTTGACCCTAGGCTTTGCCCTAGGGGTTTGAACTTACAATTTGAGCTTTGCATTTCAGGTTCAAGCAATAAGTCCTAATGGATGATGTGATCTCTTTGCTTGAGATACAATTTGCTTTGTTTAACTAATTTTGATTGTGTTGTAGGTCCTTGGGGTGGCTAACTCACTTGAGTTGTTGACTTGCATTGTGTATACTGGTTGTCTCACTGTTGAATGTCTGTTTGATTTGTCTGAATGTGAATATTGACTTGTTTGATTTTCTTACAGGTACTTTAGTAGCTTTAACTCATTATTTAAGTTGCTTTGCTTTGCTTGTGGTTGGCATACCACTTAGGTAATCTCTTTAACTCCATGTAGTCTGGAAGCCCTGTCGTTTATGTTTGGCAGGCATTTGGCTGAAGTCCTCCTTAAGAGGCAATGTTTGTGATTGTTTACTTTTGTGCCATGTACTTCAAGTCCTCCTAAGTGAAGAGGCAATTGGCAGATAGAAGGGATGTGCAATCCATCCCCTGCTATTCAGTTGAGTCTTTCATCTTGCTCGCACTACGTGCTGATGCATTTGAATAAACACCCAAAATCTTGTATATAGAGTCAGTCATTATGGAGTAGAGTTCCTCATTCTGGACTCCCACACCTTCTTTGATTCAAGCTCACCCAGGCCAGGGTTAAGAGCTGTGAGGTCTAATCCTCATCTCCTTTTTCATCTGCTCACCCCGACGGTCAATGTCAGAGGTTAAGAGCCTAAACACCCTTACATATCTGGCTTGTTTGTCGAGGTTGATATGACCCCTTGACTAAAGCCCAACTTTGATTGAGCCTCTTGGTTGTGTATAGCGTGTGATAATTGATTGCTTGTTTGCTTATTGGTGCATCATTCATATGTTTGCTTTGCATTTGTTATTTGTTTTGTTTGAGGAGTCAAGTGTAAGACCATTGATTGGCTATCTATTTCCTGTTCCTTTTGGGGAGTTGGATATAAGACCATTTATTGGCACTCCATTTCCTATTCTGTTTCTTTTATGGAGTCAGACGTAAGACCATTGATTGGCCATCTGTTTCCTATCTTATTTCTTTTTGTGGAGTCAGGTATAAGACCATTGATTGGCCATTTGTTTCCTGTTCTGTTTTCTTTTGTGGAGTTGGACGTAAGACCATTGATTGGCACTCCGTTTCCCATTTGTTTTCAGAGTTGGATGTAAGACCATTTATTGGCCATCCATTTCCAGTTTTGTTGCTCCTTTGAACCTGCTTACTTGTTTATTGCTTTGTTGCTTATTCCAAAGGATGGTACTTACTTGGATCATCTACATATGATCTCAAGAGAGGAACTCCTAATGAAGTTTTACTCCTCATCCCCACCTTTTGTCTCCTTACAACCCCCACTTACATTTTTTAACCCAAACCAGAAACTTTGTGCAAACATTTTCATCTGTTTTCAAAACTAGAAACCTAGGCCTTAAGCCTCTGATTTCCAAACTTCATTTTCACAATACTTCTTCTGAATTGAATCTAATGTCAACTTTGACCATTTTTTGTGAATACTCCCAATTAGTTAATTTCACCCACACAATTGCTTTTTGTGGCTCTTGTCCACTTCTTGATAAGTTTTCATGCATTAGCCGTAGATCTGAATTATCTTAGTGGTTGATGTGAATCTCACTGCATCCTTAGTGAGTTGATTGTAAGACTTCCATACTTATTATAGGGTTAACCCCTCACTAGTATGTTGAAGCTATCCTTGCATGGTGGATTGTTGGTTCAGGTTGAGTGTTCTCCCTTTGATAATGAAAGACCTTAAGGCTTTTGTTTAAAATCAATCCACTCACTTTTTGGAAATCTTTTAGCCGAACTATGAGGTTTTGATCCTGTAAAGGTACGTAGGTGTAGCACCTCAAATTTGCACCCTATCTTTTGTGCATACATTTTCATTTTTTAGGTCATTAACATAACAAAGTCCATTGCATAGCATTGCATGGCCATTTGCCCAAGTACAAGTTCTTCAGACAGAATTAGGTCAACTGGTCAGGAGAATCAGTCAATCAAGCAAGCATGTGCAATTTCCATTGAGACAGGGCCCTAAGGTTGGTTTATCAAGTTCATATGGTCTAAGGATCATTTTGAAGAGATTTGGACAAAGATTGGATGCTCAGAGGTCATCAGTCAAGCTGAATTTCAGCTGAAACACTAGAAAGTCAACTGTGGTCAACTGTGGTCAACTATGCCTGATTTTATGGATTTGAAGGTGGGAGATGGTTTGAAAGGCTTCATTCATGTCCATACAAGTCTCATTTGACATATCAAAGATCAAGGTTGAAGAAAATAAAGTCAGATCAAAAGTTTCCTAAAATGGCAGGTGACCTGTAATTGGAAACTGCCAAAAATGGAAAGTTTTTCTCCTCAGAATTACTTCATCATACAAGCTTCAAATGGAATTTTGTCCAACATGAAAGTTGAAGATCTTGCTCTCACCTTTCCAAAAAGTCCAAGAACACTCATTTCCCATGTGTGGTTAGCAAGTTATGATCAAATCATTTTCAGAAAATGTTGAACTTCAAGAGGCCATAACTCCTGAACCATTTGGCCAAATTGGGTGATTCTTTTTTGAGCAAGTCACATTTGACATGTACTATCACATTGCATCATCACATTTCATTGAAAACCTTCACATAAAAAGGTCATTTTTCAAGTGAACCATTTAAAAATTGGTGGGAAAAATAGTGATTTTCAAAAATACAAGGCATTTGCACTTCAAACCTTTTCCAACACATTCCAAATGACAAATATGACTTGCTCAAACTGCATTTTTACTGTTGCATTGGCTACAATTGGAAAGGGCATTTTGGCCACTTTGCTTAACATGTGCATTACACTAATCACTTCCAATTTGCCTAAACTTGATTAACATTTGGATTAACACATGGTATAAAGGTCCTAATCATAACAGAAACTCTTAATCATTTTTCATTTTCTCAGATCCAAAAGCAAAATTCACCAATTCTCTCAATTTTTCTCAAGTTGCACTCACACTTTTTTTCATCATTCATCAAGAATTCTCCCATTTTTCTGCTGTTTCTCTTGTGAATCATTGACTGTAGGTGGAGGAAAACTTCTGTTGAAGCTCACAGTAGAAGAATCTTGAAGAATTATGGCTATGGCATTTGCATCTTGTACAGGACAGTTGAAGATTGCCACGAATTGAAGTTGCCTTGAGCTGAAAATTTGATTCCATCTCCTTATCCATACCTTGCAGCGCATCTGTTTCACGATTTCAAGACTCGAATTCACCAAATCGATACCTGCACTCCAAATCAGGTCAGAAATCAAATGTTCCTATTGCTCAAATTAAGATATGGATTCAATAGATCGTTTATTGCTGAGTATTCTGAAAGTTGAATCGCGCGAATCCATTAGGTTTTGAGCTAGATATACTGATTTGAACATTTGTGTGTGAAACTTAATTCGATCGATTCGTTGAGCATGATTAGAATTAGGTAATTTGCGTGTTAGATTCATGATCCTGAGTGAGAGACGCATCCAACCATATATGATTTGTGCCATTCCATGAGAATTTGTTCTTGGTGATGAAGAACACCAAGAACACGATGAACATTCTGAGTTCCTTTCCCAAAACACGCGTAGATCTTCATGCCTGGCCTTCACGTTTGAAAGTATGTTTACCGCGTGAACTGACCAATCACACCACGCCACTGAATAAATGAAAACGCGGCGTTTTGTCCTGGCTGTAGCATATTTACAAATTTGCCATTGGCGCCACATTAATTCATTTAAATGTTAAATGTTTATTTCATTTTGTGATTCAATTTCAAAAATTCATAGAATATTCATGGATGATCCAATTTGAGTGAGGATTTTTGTGTTCATCTCCAAATTCTCTCTAGTTTTTTTTAGGTATGATAGTCAAAGTTGTGCCTGGTTGATTTTTGACTTTGCCTAATGCCTTTGATCATGTATGCTTCATGTGTATGTTTTACCATTTCCTTCATGAAATAATGATGCCTTATCCAAAATGTGTGAAATTTTACATGCATGTTCTTGACTCTTTCCTGGCGATTTTGGTATATAGTTTGCTAATTTTGAGTTCCTGGTTAGAGAGATGTGGTGTGCTCAAGTTGAGTGTGACAATGTGTGTCACACTAGGTTATGTCAACTTCATGAATTTTGTTTCCATGCCTATGCTATGTCATTTGCCCTGGAGTTTTGCATGTGATTCCCTATAGATGTTAGGTTTAACCATGATTTTTTGTAGGATTTGTGGATAAATTTCCTATTTGATTGGGATTTTTGTTTGCTGTTTAGTCATTTGTTGACTTTTTGTGGGACATGTTGGCATTTGATTTGTGAAATTCTGGTTATTAATTGGAGGGATTTGAAATTTTGTGGAGTGATTGTAGACATTTTAAGGCACATTTTGGTTTTGGTCTCATTCATTTCTCATGTTTTGTCACTGTTTTATGATTGATGGAAGTTGATGCTTGTTTTGATACCATGTATGGGCTTGTATGAATTGGTGTTGACTTTCTGAATTTCATTAACCTACTTCCACGTATCCAATTGCAATGAAATTTGGTATGTTGCCTATTGAATGTATTATGTTTAAGCTTGAATTTTCTGGGAATTTATTGAGCTGTTTTGGTATTGGTGTGATTGTGATCATTCTGGTTGCTCTAATGTGTTTCAATCTTGCCTAGTTTGACATGTTTTGTGTATGAAATGGATTTGGTGCACAGTTTTGATGTGAGACCAATTAGATTCTATTCTTGTTTGATTAATCTTGGTTTTGATCAATTTTTACTTGCTGTTTTGAATTTTTCATCTCCTTTTGACCCTAGGCTTGTCCTAGTGGTCTTACTTCTCACCTTTGAGTTGTTTTCTCAGGTTAAGAAGCAAAATGCTTTGAAGAGTTTAATTTAAGTTGATTGAGTTTGGTTTCTTTGATTGTGATGAAATAACTTGGTTTGTTTTGTAGGATGCTAACTCATTTCATTTGAGTTTGTGCTTTGCACATGTGATTGATTGTGTTGTCTGTTGGTTCATAATTTGTCTGTTTTGACTTTGTGACTTGAATACTGATTATATTTGATTGATTTCAGGTACCATAGTCGCTTTAGTTCCTTGAGAACTAGCTTGCTTTGCTTTGCTTAAGCATTGAGGTAGAATTTCTTGTCTCCATGTAGTCTGGAAGACCTGGCCTGTTACTTGGCCAGACACCTGTCTGAAGTCCTCCTTAAGAGGCGATGTTTGTGCTTGTTTACTTTTGTCCCCAAGCAGGTAAAGACCTCTATGAGGCAATTGGCGGATATAAGAGATATGCAATCTATCTCCCTCTATTCTGTTGAGTCGTCCCTCTGCTCACACCACTGTGTTGATGCATTGAGGACAATAACCCAAGATCCTTGTACAGTTGTACAGTTGAGTCATTGTCTTAAGTGTAGAAGGGTTCCCACTTTCTGGACCCACACTTCATTTGTCTGAAAGCTCTCCCAGGCCAGGGATAAGAGCTGTGAAGTCTCATCTTCACTCACCTTTCATCAGCTTCACCTTGACTCTCAATGTCAAGGTTAAGAGCTAACCTCACCCTGATACAGAGGCTTGTTTGTCGAGGTTGACATGACCCCTCGACTAAAGCCTAGCCTTGATGTTTGAGCCCATTGTTGGTGTGTTTATTTCATGTTGTATGTATTTGTGTGATGTGATTGTATCCCCTAGGTTTGCTAGACTTCGCGTAGTCTCGTTTGCATGACAATTAAGGTAGCACGGTTCCTTCGTATAGGACTTCCTTTCTTGCTTGAGCTTTCCTAAAACACAAACAAACATTATCCCCTCTTAAGGATATGTCAACTCCTTCTACTACAGGTGAGTAAGTCTCCAAAGGTCGAGCATCCGGTAGATTGCGTAGTGACGTTGTCCACTTAAAAAACACAAACCAACAGGAATAGTTTAGCCGAACTACGGCAACTCTGATTCTCATGTCCAGATGAGATATGTAGGCACGAGATGCGATGTCTTGTCGAGTTTGATTAACGACTAACACTAATTCTTTTCTCTCGCCCTCGTTGCGATTGAGACCTTCCCTTTCTCTTGCCCTAGTTGCAATCGAGACCCTTCTTCTTCCTGTGTTGGTGTTAGGAGATGGATGTAAGCCCAGCGATTGGCATTCCGTATCCTCTTGTTGTGTGCTTGGAAGCTGATATAAGTCCAGCGATTGGCATTCGGGTTCCAGTGTGGGTGTGTTTGGTTCGGAAGCTGATGTAAGTCCAGCGATTGGCATTCGAGTTCCATGTTTGCCTGTGTTTGTGTCGTTTTGTTTGGCGTGCATGAGCCGAGCTACGAATGCTCTGATTCTTCTTCGTCCAAGAAGATACGTATGCATAGGATGCGACATCCTGGCGAGCATGTTTTCCCCCAGTCCGAACTACTTTGACTCTGATGTCTATGCTTGATAGACTAAGTAGGCCCAGGATGTGATATCCTGCCGAGTCAGTCTTGTTTGTTTTCTTGTGTCTCTTTCAGCCTGTGTAGATGTTTATTTTGAGCAGTGTTTTAGCAACCATTTTCCTTCCTATTGTGCATGGATCTCGTCGAGTACGACGGATGCGTAGGGGTGCTAATACCTTCCCTTCGCATAACCGACTCCCGATCCCATTCTCTTTGGTCGCGAGACCATGCTTTTTCCAGGTTTACTTCGAGCGTTTCCTTTCCCTTTTTTGGGATAAATAACGCACGGTGGCGGCTCTGTTGTTCTTGTTTCCCGCCGGTTTTTCGCGTAATGCGACAGTAGGCAATGGGTTCATCCATCCAAACACAAAAATAATAAACTTGTACATTCTATTCTCACCTCTTCCCTCATGTTTGCATAATAAATCTTTTCATAAATGATATTTTTTACAACAAGTTGTGAAAAGGGTTCCCTAGGAGTACCTAGGATGCATTGGGTGCCTAACACCTTCCCTTTGCATAATTACCCCCTTACCCAGATCTCTGTACCCCTTTTATTATTTTTCTTTATAAAACTTCTTAGGCTTTTGTTCGCATTCTAGTCATTCCTTTGGATAAATAGAAGTGTGGTGGCGACTCTATCTTTGTATGCTTTGCTTTTGATTTAGTCAATAAATCTAAAGGCGATGAATACACCGCTACAATAACCAAGAGAGAAAAAGATCTAAGACGGCTAGATTTTGAAAAGACAATTCATAGGAAATCTTTTGGAAAACCAACAAGTAAGATAAACAAGTACAAAGAAAAATTAAGAAATGACAAAAGAGAGAGGCCACATAGAATCCAAAAAGTAAAGCATTACTACTCTACAAATTCTTCCCAGATAGCTTCATAGCTAGCATAACAATTTTCAGAAACATGGATTTTTAGAAAATAGATGTCAAAAAGTATTTTTCATTTTAAGAGTCACAAGAAATCCTTATTTCTTTTTTGAGTCTCAGAGCCTGATGCTTTTCAGAAGCCACATGTCATCAGAGACAATTCAAGACTTAGATGAAACTACTTCTATTCAGCATTAGTCTTTGATACTCCATAGTCAAAATCAAGCTTTTTAACAAGATCAAAAACCCTTTCTTAGAAAATCGTCAAGTCTTTAAAAGATAAAGGGTAAGACAAGCAAAACAACTCATTAATGAATTTACTTGAACAATAACACTTTCTTATCAAAACTTTTGAGCCCACAATGCTTGGTTCTGAATAAAGAATAGGAACAAGGACATAGTTAAGATACTTTCCACTTGTTTTGAAAATTCTTATGCAAACATATTATCTAAGATAGTTATGCATCAAGGAAATTTATACATATACTGAAGTAAATAATATCTCATCCATAAAAGATGTCTAGATAAAAATAAGGAATTTAGACATACCTTAGTGTAGCTTGTGAACAATGTTTGGTTCCAAAAATACTCTTACTGATGAGAATCAATCTTAAAGCACTCTTTTTGTTGAACCTAGTCATTATTCAGCACAGTCTTGGAGTTCAATAACACCAGTAACCATAATACTATTTTTCTGTTTTTCTCTAGAATCCAACTTTCCTTCCTTTTTTAGAGTTAGGATTTGAAACATATGTTTTCCTTTAGTTGTAGGTTGTAGCATCCATTGTCCGGACATTAGGACATATGCTCTATCTATTCCATTTAGCATATTTGAAAACACAATTTCAAGATTTGGTACCCACAATCTTATGGGTCTTATTGTGTTAGTTACTCTAGGCTTTTTCTTATTATGTGTCATTGCCTTATAGTAATGTCTAGGCTCATTCTAGACTTTCTTTTTATAGAAATTCTATCTTGGATAAGCTTTGATATTAGTTTCTGAACATCTCAGAAACTTAGATCCAGAAGTGTTAGGTACATGTTTTCTTACAACCTTTAACTTTTTGACCTTTGGATCACAGTGTATGGTTTCTTCAAAACCACTAACTTTGAGATCTTAGGTTCTGACTTCTGCATAACTTTTGACCTTGAAGTCTTTGGTTCCATTTCAATAAGAACCTTTGACTTCTCTATTATTGACTCTTATGGGTTCAAAACTTTGATACTTTCAGCAGCAGACACAAAATAGTCGTTAAGCACTTTACCAACATAGCTTGAAGAAGATGGTTCCAAGGGTTTCTTCCGTGTCAAGGTTTTGGAATCAAAACATTTTTCATGAAAGTCCTAACCTTCTCCTTTTCTCTTGCTTACTCCATATATAATGGATGCAAGCTTAGTTATGTTAAGACCCATTGTTAAGAAATCTTGGACAACCATATCTTGCTCATTTAAAGGTTCTTTGGAATCCTTTTTATCTTGAGCAACTATATTCATTTCCAATGTCTCAATAGTTTCTTTAGAAGATTTCAATTCTTCTTTAAGAAAATCAAGTTGTTTCTTAACAACCTTCATGTGCTTTGCTTATCCTGACAACGACCCATGAGATCGTGAATAAAATTAATAAGATCAGAACGAGATAGGTCAGAATATACCTCATATTCCTCATCGGATTCTGAGCCAGAACCTGACTCTGATTCTGAATCAGATAGTGTGTGAGCCATCAGTGTAAGGTTGGCATCTCTAGCTTCTCTATCTGAATCTTCATTTTAAACAAGAGAAACTATTTGCAAAATATTTTGCTATTGTCTTTGAGTCAAGTCGTAAAAGTTCTTAATCTTGCCCTTTCTCAATCAAGCAGATCAAGATTAAACCTTGATTCCTACAACAAGCATATTTCCCCACGAGTCAATCTTAAGGATTAAGAAATCCTTTCAAACTCACAAAGCAAATTACTTAAAGCAGAAAGAGGTTTCTTGATTTCTTTAACAAGTACACTTGTCCCACGAGTCAGTCTTAAAGATTAAAAATCCTTTCATACTCGCAAAATAAATGACTTATAGTAGAAACAAGTTTCTTGATCTCTCCAACTCATCTTTATTTATCTTTTGTAGTTTTTATTGTTTGACTAATGAAGAAAACTTGAAAGAAGGCTGAATCATTGATTGAATATTTTTTCTCACTGGATATTTTCTATTTCATTGTTAAGTGAAAAAAGCACAACCAGACTTTCATACCAGTTGAAGGTGAGAAAAAATATACACAAGAAAGGGGGGGGGGGGGTTGAATTGTGTATGTGAAAGTTTACTTCTTCATCCTAAACCTGTTTCAGAACCTAAGATGTCAAGCTCAGATTCTGATCCAAGTAAGAGTTTGAATTAGATTAGAGTCTGACTTTAGAGTTTTTGCAGAGCGGAATGTAAAGGCAGAAGTAAATAAAGAGACGTACAATATATCATGGTTCCTTTCAATTTGAGAGTAGTCTACTCCCCTTGTAACATAAGGAATTTTCACAACAATCAACATATTACAATTTTCTCAAACAAACTAGAATGACACTTCTGCTTAAGCCCTCAAGCAAGAGACTTCATTACCTGAATAAGTTGTTCAGGATTTCCTGTTCAATCCCATAGAAATGTACTTCTTGCTCAATCTAACTAGAAAGAGTCTTCCTTATCTTCTCTCAAGCATGATACTTCAATGCTCAATCACACTGATCGATACTTCCTTACTCTGCCCTCAAGCATGAGACTTCAATGCTCAATCACACTGACCGATACTTCTTTGATCAAGCACTCGGCAATAGCCTTTATATATTATAAACAAAATTTTTGGATAGTAAATGCAAATGCACTTGATACTCTTATTAGTGGTGCATAGTTACAACACAGATTATGACGTCTTTAAGATTTCTAAGATAAACAATGATAAGAAATCTTAAGACCATATTCTACAAGCTAATAGATATATAAAAGTGTTCTGGCTTGTATTAGATTCTCTTTGTTTTGTGTGGTTCTGTTGACATCCTATTCAAAGACTTCCACAATATTTGCATATTTAGCACTTTCAAAGTTTTCAACAATAGTTAACAAACCCATATTGATCAACTTAACCAACATATCCACGCTCTTCTACACTAGCTTCTTCATATCCTTGAACTTCCTTTTATAGGACCAGGAAAATAGTCGTTGAAGGATTTGAACATAACAGTCAAACTTGGTGAAGAAGTATGTTAAGAGAGACATTGGAGACTGGCATCTAGTCTGAAGCTTTGTCCACTGAATAATAGCAATGCTTTCAGTACTGATGGGAAAAGAGCAAGTGTACTATTTTTCTCACTGTAGTAATAAAAGGGAAATTCCCCGTTTGTCGATCTCAAGGACTGCTTGACGATACAGAGTTTATAGATTGTTTCAATTAGACAAAAGCCTTTGGTTTTTGTGTTGTGAGTACTTATCCTACCAATTGCAAATAAGTAAAGCAAGTAAAAAGGTTGAACGAGATACAAATGAGAGACGATTGCTAGGGTCGGTGAATGAAACTTCCTGTAACAGATATAATTTATGAAGGCTTAGACAATATTCCTGTCAAATTAATTCCGGTCCTCAAGGGTATCTATTCCTAAGTCCTTAGTAAACAGACCTTTGATTATGTAACCTAATTACTATGTCCATAAATAGTTAAGTTCATACTCAAGCATTCAACTATCAAGAATTACCGGTCAGATAGAAAATCCCTAGTCCTAGGTTATTTTTACTATCCAAAGTTCTTATCCAGGTCAATGAATAATCATTGTCCAGCTTAAACTATTCATATTAATCATCACTCGTTGGTCCGACGAATAAAGCATAAAGAACGGTAATAAGAACAAATCAAATGAAAAGAATAACTAATCAATGCATTCATAAACATCACATCTGTCACATTCAGAATCAGGGTCACCCCCCTAGCAATGGGGGGTTTAGCTACTCATAATAGAAATAAAAACAAAGATTAATATTGTTGTCATTACAGAATTTCGTGAGGAATCAATCTTCAATAGTCGGAAAACTCTTGAACATGTGAATCCTTTGATATTCGTCGAGTCTCCAGCTCTCAAAACGCGTCTTTTTTCTCTCCAAAACGTCCAACCCTTCGAAAATCATGTTCTGCCCTCTAAATAGCTATACAGTTAGACTTTTCCTGATTTTAGGGGCCATACGCGTATTGCCCAGTCTGATACGCGTATTGCCCAGTCTGGTACGCGTATTGCCCAGTCTGGTACGCGTACTGCACGTAAGCCAGCCTCTGATACGCGTATTGCCCAGTCTGGTACGCGTATTGCCCAGTCTGATACGCGTATCACCAGAAGCTTGTCTTTTTGCTTGATTTTCAACCCCTCTGGGCATTTGCGTATGATACGCGTACTGGGCAGGTCCATACGCGTATCATGTAAGGCCATACGCGTATGGACAGCAGGTTCTCCAAAAAATGATTTTTTCTTCCGTTTTCTTGCTCGGGCTCAATTTCGCATCTGACGTTTGATTCCCTGAGCTTCCAAACTAGTTTTTTACCTGCTAACATACCAAAAAGTGTAAAATATCCTCAAGAAACTCATAAGTAACAACACACTTAATATTATAGAATTGAGCTTATATCCAACTAAAAATGCTTCAGTTTACACAGTTTACCTGACTTATTTACGGTTAAATAGTGGAATGTCTAGCATAAATGGTGACTGATCATAACCCCAAACTTAGCTTGTTGCTTGTCCTCAAGTAACATTTTATTACCATCAAAGATCATGTCACCCCAAACTTACTGTAAAACAGTTCTTACCACAATACTACTGAAATCTTTCGCACTGGACCTCTTGATGTTTTTCAGGTTTTCTGATTCTTCCACATAGCCAACGAGCTAGAAACTCTTTCCCTCAGAGATATGACTTTACCTGTCAGCTTATATCACACTCTCACCAAGTCTCTCTGGGTTAAAGTGTTATCACTCTCAAATCACAATATGCAATATCAAATCAGAAGTTTGAATAAATTCTCTCATCCTATCAACATGTACAATCACACACACTATTTGAGGTCTTTTAGGGTTGTAACGGGGTTTTGGTTTAGGTAGGCTATGAAATTTGAACAAAGGTTTTTGGTTCAGAGTACATGAAATCATTCTCTCACTACGTTTCTTTTCTATTATTCCTGTAGGGTTATGCAATCCTCTTTTCCTTTTATCTATAGTGAATGTAGCATCTTTCAAAAGCTGTTCTTTTATTGTTTTTCGCTTTTCTCTTTCTTTCTTTTCATGTTGTTATTGTTTCTCTTTTTTTTTCTCCTTTTTTTTTCTTTTTTTTTTCTTTCTTTTATACGACATTCACTTACTATTCACGTACTGCAAAGCTACCCCAAACTTAAAGGTTGCTATTCCAACAGCAACCCCAAACTTAGATAGAAACGTAGAGATGAAATCAATCCTCACATACTCCGAACAGGGTAGGATAGGTACAATGTCATGGCTTTAGAAAAACGGGTATATCAAAAATAAATGATTAACAGGCTCAACAGGGTAAAACAATGGATAATAATAATAATGGGATGGCTAGAAAGGCTCTAGGTGATAAACAAAAAACATGCCTCAGTGTGTGTAGTCGTACAGCTAATAATAACAAAAGAACATACACAAACTAAGATTGATAAAGACATACCTGATATCTCTCATATGATGATAAGTGTTTGGCTTTTTATGATCTCACCAGGACGGTTTAAGCTGACTTGTTCTATCATACCTCTGAGTTCAAAGCTCATGCTCGTGGTTTTGATGTTAATCTTAACCAGTCCGTCCAATCATAAACAATAGTATCTACAGTCAGGGGACTAAAAGAGAGGACGCCCAAGTATTTGGTGTAAGTGATCAAGAAACCCAATAGCCAGACATAGTCACGTATCTAACGAAATAAACAGGAAAATGGAGGTAAACCAAATCAAATTCATTAGATTAAGCCAACCCATAATAGGTGATTACATCAAAGCAACAGAAAATAAAAACTGAATAAACCAAAAAGAAAAATACACAGAAATTTCAAACCTCCCTTGGGTTGCCTCCCAAGCAGCGCTTCGTTTAACGTCGCATGGCTCGACGGGACACTTCATACTCTGATGAGTTTAACAGTTTCAATTGGTCCCCCTTCACCGGGATCATATGGTTTCAACCTCTGACCATTAACCTTGAAGGTGTCGCCATTCTTCTCATTTAAAACACCAATACCACTTTTATGTTTCTTCAGTACCTTTTCATCTTCTAATTCTGGTGAAGCTCTCAGATCCTCCCACCTGCGTGGGTTGTATTTCCTCCAAGGGGTTTGTGTATCCAGCATAGCAAGCACTTCTTTTTCTTTTTCCTCATCCTTCTCCTCCATCTCTCTGACCGACAGACTAAGAACTCTTTCTAACGGTAATTCAGGGAACTTTCTTTGAATTGTGCTAGTTACAATTTGATCAATCACTTCCACGGAGTGGTTCGTACACATATTTTCTTTATGTTTCATAGTATCTCGGACATCAATTCTGAGCTCTTCATCATACACCTTTAGGGTCATGGTACCTTCCTCCATATCTATATTGCATCTCCCTGTTTCTAAGAAAGGTCTGCCCAGAATCAGAGGTATCTCTTCATCTTCTGGCATTTCCAAAATTACAAAATCAACAGGAAAAACAAATTTATCAACTTTGACCAGAACATCCTCAACTACCCCAAAAGGTCTCTTCACTGAGTGGTCAGCAAATTGAAGGGTCATTCTGGTATCTTGAACATTTCCAATTCCTAGCTTCCTGTAAATAGGCAAAGGCATAAGGCTAACACTAGCCCCCAAATCAATCAGCGCCCTTTTAAAGGACCTATTCCAATGGTACACGAGATAGTCACAGAACCTCTATCTGGCTTCTTCACTGGAATCTTCATACCCTGCAAAATAGCACTACAAGTTTCAGTTAGTATAACAGGGCCAGCGTCAGTGGTGCGCTTCTTGGAGATGATGTCTTTCATGAATTTCGCATAGATGGGCATCTGCTCGAGTGCCTCAGAGAATGGAATATTGATTTCTAATTTCCTGAACAACTCCATGAATTTCTGAAAATTTTTCTCATCTTGCTTCTTCTTTTTGTTTCTTTGTGGGAATGGAAGCTTAATGATGGGTTCTGGTTCAGGGAGCTTTTCTTGTACCACCGGCGGTATTACAATTTCTTCCTCAGATGGTGTCTTGTTTTCTAAGATTTCCAGGTCCACTTCAAGCAACTGATCTTCTTCTCCATCCTTCTTCTTACGCTCTTCAACATATCTTCCGCTTCTTGTTGTTACCGCACTCACATTATGGTGCTCCCTCGGATTTGTCACTGTTGCACTAGGTAATGCACCCGGTGTTTGAAAATTTGTTATCTGTTGTGCTATCTGACCCAATTGAATCTCCAGATTTTTAATGGATGCATTGGTGCTCTTCTGATTATTCCTGGTCTCCTCCTGAAATTGCATATTCTGAGTTGCCATCTTCTCTATAGCAATCTCCCAATCCGCTTTCTTCGGTATTTGTTGCTGATAAGGTTGCTGTTGCGATTGATATTGTGGTTGTTGTTGTGGAGGTCCTTGATTCTGAATATTACCTTGCTGATCTTTCCAAGAGAAATTAGGATGATTTTTCCACCCCGGATTATATGTATTTGAGTAGGGATTATTTTGCCTCAGGTAATTTATAGCTTGCACTTGTTCTGCGGTTGCAACACAATGCATGGTAAAGTGTGGTCCACTACAAATCTCACAAATCATGGTCGGAACCAGTTGAACTTGAGCAACAGTCTGGGTACCTAAATTCATAGCTTTCAATCTTCTTTCAACCTCAGCTGCAATCTGGTCTTCCATTTTCACTACCTGATTTGCTAATTTCAAGTCAATTTTTCCCTCTGGCTGATTTACAGTACGGTCATATACTTCCAAATGCTCATTTGCTGCAATAGCTTCGATGATTTTTTTGATACCGGTTGCTGTAGAAAAATTAGACGAGCCACCGGCAGCTGTATCAATGAGCTGCTTAGTTCTCATCTTCAGCCCATTTACAAAATTCTGCATTTGTTCAGTTTCATCCAGATTATGTGTAGGACATGCAACTAAACATCTCTTGAATCTTTTGTATGCATCTCCGAGTGTCTCTCCTTCTTTCTGTTTAAAATTCACAATGTCATACCTCTTACGGATATACACAGAAGCAGGAAAATACTCATTCAAGAATGCTGTTTCCATTTGTTGCCATGTAGTAATGCTTCCTGCAGGTAGGGAATAAAACCATTCCTCAGCGTCCTCAGATAACGTGAATGGAAACATGACCAATCTCTTTGCCTCTTCAGAATGCCCATCAATTTTTAATGATGTAGTCATAGTCAGAAATCTCTGCAGATGCTTGTTTGCATCCTCATTGATCTTTCCTGCAAAAGGTTTGCTTTCTAACTGGCGGATAGTTGAGGGGTGTAACTGGAAGTGAGCAACATTAACAGGTTGGTTAACAATGGTCAACCGCACTGCTGGGTTATTCTGTCTGCCATAGTCACCTAACAGTCTTTCCGCTGGAGGTGGGTCTGCAGCCATGTTAACAGTGTCTGGATGGGAATCTGTGTCTGACTCAGATTTTTCGGAGTGAACAGAGGCTGGTGTTCTAGGTGTGGCCGGTTCTTCGGTGTCAGAGTTCGCCAGTTTCTTTCTTCTAGCTTCTCTGAGCTTTGTGCGCAATGTTCTCTCTGGTTCTGCGTCAAAATGAAAATTAGCTGAGGCCTTACCTCGCATACACAGATTAGACAGAAATTAGTTATAATAACAATAAAAATAAAAACTAGCAGTAAATAAAATTTTGGATGCAGAGCAACAAAATTCTAATTGAAAAGAAATTAATAAACTCTATTATCTTTGGCAGTCCCCGGCAACGGCGCCAAAAACTTGATGGGAAAATAGCAAGTGTACTATTTTTCTCACTGTAGTAATAAAAGGGAAATTCCCCGTTTGTCGATCTCAAGGACTGCTTGACGATACAGAGTTTATAGATTGTTTCAATTAGACAAAAGCCTTTGGTTTTTGTGTTGTGAGTAATTATCCTACCAATTGCAAATAAGTAAAGCAAGTAAAAAGGTTGAACGAGATACAAATGAGAGACGATTGCTAGGGTCGGTGAATGAAACTTCCTGTAACAGATATAATTTATGAAGGCTTAGACAATATTCCTGTCAAATTAATTCCGGTCCTCAAGGGTATCTATTCCTAAGTCCTTAGTAAACAGACCTTTGATTATGTAACCTAATTACTATGTCCATAAATAGTTAAGTTCATACTCAAGCATTCAACTATCAAGAATTACCGGTCAGATAGAAAATCCCTAGTCCTAGGTTATTTTTACTATCCAAATTTCTTATCCAGGTCAATGAATAATCGCTGTCCAGCTTAAACTATTCATATTAATCATCACTCGTTGGTCCGACGAATAAAGCATAAAGAACGGTAATAAGAACAAATCAAATGAAAAGAATAACTAATCAATGCATTCATAAACATCACATCTGTCACATTCAGAATCAGGGTCACCCCCCTAGCAATGGGGGGTTTAGCTACTCATAATAGAAATAAAAACAAAGATTAATATTGTTGTCATTATAGAATTTCGTGAGGAATCAATCTTCAATAGTCGGAAAACTCTTGAACATGTGAATCCTTTGATATTCGTCGAGTCTCCAGCTCTCAAAACGCGTCTTTTTTCTCTCCAAAACGTCCAACCCTTCGAAAATCGTGTTCTGCCCTCTAAATAGCTATACAGTTAGACTTTTCCTGATTTTGGGGGCCATACGCGTATTGCCCAGTCTGATACGCGTATTGCCCAGTCTGGTACGCGTATTGCCCAGTCTGGTACGCGTACTGCACGTAAGCCAGCCTCTGATACGCGTATTGCCCAGTCTGGTACGCGTATTGCCCAGTCTGGTACACGTATCACCAGAAGCTTGTCTTTTTGCTTGATTTTCAACCCCTCTGGGCATTTGCGTATGATACGCGTACTGGGCAGGTCCATACGCGTATCATGTAAGGCCATACGCGTATGGACAGCAGGTTCTCCAAAAAATGATTTTTTCTTCCGTTTTCTTGCTCGGGCTCAATTTCGCATCTGACGTTTGATTCCCTGAGCTTCCAAACTAGTTTTTTACCTGCTAACATACCAAAAAGTGTAAAATATCCTCAAGAAACTCATAAGTAACAACACACTTAATATTATAGAATTGAGCTTATATCCAACTAAAAATGCTTCAGTTTACACAGTTTACCTGACTTATTTACGGTTAAATAGTGGAATGTCTAGCATAAATGGTGACTGATCACAACCCCAAACTTAGCTTGTTGCTTGTCCTCAAGTAACATTTTATTACCATCAAAGATCATGTCACCCCAAACTTACTGTAAAACAGTTCTTACCACAATACTACTGAAATCTTTCGCACTGGACCTCTTGATGTTTTTCAGGTTTTCTGATTCTTCCACATAGCCAACGAGCTAGAAACTCTTTCCCTCAGAGATATGACTTTACCTGTCAGCTTATATCACACTCTCACCAAGTCTCTCTGGGTTAAAGTGTTATCACTCTCAAATCACAATATGCAATATCAAATCAGAAGTTTGAATAAATTCTCTCATCCTATCAACATGTACAATCACACACACTATTTGAGGTCTTTTAGGGTTGTAACGGGGTTTTGGTTTAGGTAGGCTATGAAATTTGAACAAAGGTTTTTGGTTCAGAGTACATGAAATCATTCTCTCACTACGTTTCTTTTCTATTATTCCTGTAGGGTTATGCAATCCTCTTTTCCTTTTATCTATAGTGAATGTAGCATCTTTCAAAAGCTGTTCTTTTATTGTTTTTCGCTTTTCTCTTTCTTTCTTTTCATGTTGTTATTGTTTCTCTTTTTTTTTTTTCTCCTTTTTTTTTTCTTTTATACGACATTCACTTACTATTCACGTACTGCAAAGCTACCCCAAACTTAAAGGTTGTTATTCCAACAGCAACCCCAAACTTAGATAGAAACGTAGAGATGAAATCAATCCTCACATACTCCGAACAGGGTAGGATAGGTATAAGGTCATGGCTTTAGAAAAACGGGTATATCAGAAATAAATGATTAACAGGCTCAACAGGGTAAAACAATGGATAATAATAATAATGGGATGGCTAGAAAGGCTCTAGGTGATAAACAAAAAACATGCCTCAGTGTGTGTAGTCGTACAGCTAATAATAACAAAAGAACATACACAAACTAAGATTGATAAAGACATACCTGATATCTCTCATATGATGATAAGTGTTTGGCTTTTTATGATCTCACCAGGACGGTTTAAGCTGACTTGTTCTATCATACCTCTGAGTTCAAAGCTCATGCTCGTGGTTTTGATGTTAATCTTAACCAGTGCGTCCAATCATAAACAACAGTATCTACAGTCAGGGGACTAAAAGAGAGGACGCCCAAGTATTTGGTGTAAGTGATCAAGAAACCCAATAGCCAGACATAGTCACGTATCTAACGAAATAAACAGGAAAATGGAGGTAAACCAAATCAAATTCATTAGATTAAGCCAACCCATAATAGGTGATTACATCAAAGCAACAGAAAATAAAAACTGAATAAACCAAAAAGAAAAATACACAGAAATTTCAAACCTCCCTTGGGTTGCCTCCCAAGCAGCGCTTCGTTTAACGTCGCATGGCTCGACGGGACACCTCATACTCTGATGAGTTTAACAGTTTCAATTGGTCCCCCTTCACCGGGATCATATGGTTTCAACCTCTGACCATTAACCTTGAAGGTGTCGCCATTCTTCTCATTTAAAACACCAATACCACTTTTATGTTTCTTCAGTACCTTTTCATCTTCTAATTCTGGTGAAGCTCTCAGATCCTCCCACCTGCGTGGGTTGTATTTCCTCCAAGGGGTTTGTGTATCCAGTATATATATATATATATATATATATATATATATATATATATATAGATATACTTATATATATATATATATATATATATATATATAAAAGTATATATATATATATATATATATATATATATATATATATATATATATATATATATATATATATATATATATATAAAACTATATCATAATGATCGTAATTATTACATTTAATTGTTAGATGAAAAACATGTCTTCAACTATTTCTGTTGTTTTACTTTATTGCATTAATTAAATTTAATGATACATTTATATAATTGATTAAATATTTTAATCATTACATCTTATATAAAAATAATATCATATTCATAAAAGTGAATACTATTATTTTTATTTTTCAATGTATCTTTTAAATAAGTATCAATATTAATTTTTATTTTATATTTCTGATAAGAGATTAATTATTATACACTGTCAATGTAAAAAGATTTACACTGTCGATTAATCACCATCACGCATTTGCATGATTTTATAAGTTTTTAAAATAAAAGTCAATTTTTTTTCAATATCCGATGTCTAAGATTAACCGACGGTGTAAAATCCTTTTACACTGTCAGTGTATTTCAATTAAATCCTTCTGATAATTAGAATATAATAATAATTAATATTTTTTTATAAAATTACTATTTTTTTTTTTAAAAAGGGTGATGCACAGTGTAAATTTACTTTACACTGTGAACCAATGACCACCATGAATCCCACTAAATCAGACTGAAAATTTTAAAATATTGGTATGATATGACGAAATGATATATTCTTATTGAATGATAATGTAAAACTATTTTACATTGTCAGCGTATCACTGTTAAACTCTTATTTTACATTGTCAACGCATCACCGTTAAACTCTTCTTCTTATTTTTTACTCTGTATAAACGATTAAATATGATATTTATTTTATGACGGAAATATCATTATTTAAAGTCAAATTCGATTATGGTTGAAACTTAATTATTCACCGAATAATTAGTTTGTAACACTTATAATATATTGGGGATTTGATCTCATTTGATCTAGTAAGAACAATTTCAATATTTATTTTATGATGGATGTATCGGATTAGATAGTCCAACATATAAATTGGACATATCTCTAACTTTCTGAATATTTTCCATTCTTACGTGTGCTTTAGAAAAAAAACGAATAAGACTAGAGAAGCCAATTTTGTATCAACAAGCTACAATAGCTTCATAGTCAAATATGGATACATTCTTTATATTCGGTGTGTATAGGATAATATTAATAAGACAGATAATAAATCCTCAAAGAGCTCGCATAGTGACGAAGTATGATTTTTTTCAAGATTTTTTATTTGAATTTCGTTAGAGGTTAATAATTCTTGTGTTAAACAATTTTTACAAAGTAAAAGTTATAGTTTTAAATGGAATTTTAGCTAATGAAATGTGAGATTGATATCTTTAGATTAATTGATAGGAAGATCAAATATCAAAGTTAAAAAAATATATTCTATCATTATGATTAAAAGTATGATAGCATTATTTCATTTTAATGTCCTTGATACATATTTAACAGCCAAATTATAAAATAAATATTGAAATTGTTCTTACTAGATCAAATGCTTAAATGTCTAAAGTCCAATCCATCTTAAATTCATTCAATTTGGTCTAAGGTATAAAATCAATTCATATGCTAAGAGCATGTGAAATTGTTTTTGACCCGATCAAATGTTCAAATGCCTAAAGTCCAATTCATCTCAAATCCACTTCATTTGGTCTAAGGTAAAATCATTTCACATGCTAAGAGCAAAGGAGATTGGAGTCACCATGCAAGATCATCAAATTTTTAACTATATCTATTTATGATTCTCGAACGGAACAATGACGATAACTGTAGGGATCGACTTCTGATTCCTACAATTTCCACGATTTCAGATCTAATCTCGTAACCTCCTTAAATCACCGAACTAATAACGAATCGACCTCTAATTTGTACGTTTTCCACAAATTCACGATCACATTCCAACTCCATTGTTCGCAACTTCATCATATCATCGAATCGAGAGCATTCAAAGTCGGATGCGGAAATTCTTCACATTCGATCCAAACGATTACTGTTTCAGTGACGATTCGCCATATCTCCAAATCCCTAATTTCCCTTGGGGAACTCCGCGAAGAAGAAGAAGGAAGAATTCCAGATCTAGATCTAAGGTTACGCTGGGGTCTAAAGGAGATTTCCAATAGGGCCAGACCAAAGATTTGCAATTTGTCCTCCAACCTAACATCGCCCGTACCTCTCACCGCCATCGGGGTACTTACCGTGGCAACATCAAAAGATAACACAAGTTCATAGTTAATGGCATCCGGATACCATAAGTTCATAGTTAACGTTGGGCGCCACTCCAATATCGGGGTGCCTCCCATAGGCACCACATAATTTCTACTAGAGGCACCATGGTCTCCTCAGTCGAGATCAAATAGCAAAGGTTCTTCAAGCATGCTTGAAGAAAGGTACCATAGACTCCAACTGCAAGGAGACTGGTTAGTAGTAGCTGGAGTCTGTCACTCAACACCCCTGTTCCAAAGGAAATATTGGATGAGAAGAGAATATTGTGAGTGCATCTTGCGTTAAGTTCCGTTAGGAGTGTTTTGTATGATGTCAAAACTAGGATTCTTTAGAGTTTATGTATATTGGAAGGTATTTTCTTATTCTCTATGTGCATCTTAGCATTAGGAAGCATACAAGTCGTTGGGAACATTTTTTAAAAGGTCTCATGCATTAAACATGCATGAAAAATCAAGTTTTATGACAAATTATTGGTCAGGTCGACACATGCATATGATAGGTTGACACATACGTAAACAGGTCGGCCTATAGCAAAAAAATTTAGGCTATAGGTCAACACATCCTTGCTACAATTCGACATGTATACTTCAATATTAAAGCATATAGCTTCTATTTCATGTGCTGACTCCACAGGTCGACACATATGAGGCACATGACATTGATAGGTCGACACATGACCTTCAACAGGTCAACCTATGCCTCGTACAGGTCGACACATGACTTCAACAGGATGACCTATACGATGATTTTTTGTTGCATATTTTCATATTTTCTCAAAGTTCGTTGCATTCTTTTTTTCTCTCATTCACCCATGCATATATATACTTCATACATGCATCACTCTCTAGTAAGGTTTCTAGAGTGAGTAAAACCTATATGAATCCAATATTTTAAAGCATCTCATCATCTTCAATTCAATCTATGCATATACATAATCAAACTACACATAATCATTTTTTGATTGAGTGTCATATAGATTAAGATTGATAACATTCAATTAGGTTTGTTGTACTAAGAAAATATTAGGTTGAGATCTTTGAGGGATTCAAATCAGAAAACCGAGGTGAGGTTTTCCTTCAAGATCTTTAGGGTTTGAAGGTTTTGGACAAGATTGTGCAATTTGGATCCGATAGAGTGAAAGCCTTGGGACTAGGTGTATCGTGCAAGGGAGTAGCGTGAAATGATGGATCGTGTTGAAAAATCTTGGGTTCAACAAGTGTGCGCTTGGGAATAATTTAGCCAGATGAAAGCCTTGATACAAGGAGGTCGTGCAAGGAAGTAACAAGAACATGTGTATTGAAGCAACATTGTTGGTTACATGATCGTGCGCTTGGGATTAATTCAGCCTGGTAAAAGCCTTGGGATAAGGGGTGCCTTGCAAGGAAGTAGCAACAACAGGTGAATTGAAGTGACCTTGTTAGATACTTGATCAAGATTGATCAAGGTTTTTGGATGTGCTAGAGTCAAGAACAAACTTAGGGTTTGTGGGGTTTGATATCTCATCTCTTGTATACATACATTTGCAAAGTAAGATTTATTATAATAATATCTTAATTTGAATTTGAATTGAGGGTAGACGTATAGCGAGGTTAATTGGAGAACTACCTAAACAAATCCTTGTGTACTCTCTCTCTCTCTCTCTCTCTCTCTCTCTCTCTCTCTATATATATATATATATATATATATATATATATATATATATATATATATATATATATATATTTTTTTTTTTTTCGATTCACAAATTGTCGATTACTTTGATCTCTTGATCAACATTGTTTGAATAATAATTTTTGAATCATTGTGAAATTTGTGTTGTTGTATAATCACATACCATTTGGTAGTGATTGGATTTCTAAGAACTACAAACATTGTAAAAACATCCAAACTTTGTTAATAGCATGCAAAGTGTTCGACAAATTATTTCAACTAATTTTTGTGTGTTGTTATCATTGGAGATAGACCTTTACTATAGTAGAATATTCAATTTGTTATTTAAAGTGTTCTTAATCAACTTGTGAATTATTATCACATCATTGACACTTTTACGCATATCCGGACTATTCAATAGTAGGTTCGGTTAGACGATTTTTGATCTGGGAAATATTTGAAACTTGCTTTCGCGCCACAAATTTTTCTAAGTCAAATTTTCGGATAAATTTTTAACTTGGGATCTATTCACCCCCTCTAGGTCTAGGCATATCGTCTAACAAGTGGTATCACAATCTTTGGTTGTTTCCGGTCTTAAGATTTGCTTATTAGATAATGGCTACCGAACCTAAAGGGGCATATAATAGAGCACCTATTTTCACCGGTGAAATTATGGATATTGGAAAGCTTGTATGCATATCCATGTCAAATCCGTTGACAAAGGTGTATGGGATGCAATCATCAATGGTCCAAATGAAATTACTATGACCAATGGTGAAGGTGTCACCATACAAAAACCGGAAAGTCAATGGAATGATAATGATAGGAAGTTGTGGTCTCATGATTGGAAAACACAAAATATTTCATATTTGCATTAGGTGTTAATGAGTATTATCATGTTTCTCGTTGTGAAACCGCCAAAGCTATGTGGGACGCATTAGAAGTTTCCCATAAGGGAATTAATGAGGTTAAAAAAGCTAGAATTAACATATTAAACCAAGAGTTTAAACTCTTTCGTATGAAGCATGGTGAAACCATTTCCGACATGCAAAAGAGATCCACATATCTTATTAATAGATTGAATGCTCTAGGTAATCCTATCTCCAATATTATTGCTACTAACAAGGTTTTAAGATGTCTTAATTGGGAATGGCAACCCAAGGTCACCGCGATTAAAGAGGCGAATGATCTTAAAGCACTTGATCTCACTACCTTGTTTGGTAAATTGGAAGAACATGAGCAAGAACTCACTTGCTTGGAAAAACATGAAAAATAATATGAAAAGAAGATGAAGAAAGAGAAAGGTAAATACAAGGAAGAGGTGAAAAAGTCCATTGATCTAAAGACTTCTAATTTTAAGTCCTCAGAGAATGAGCCTGGTGAGTATGAAGAAAGGGATCACAAGAACTATGATGATGATGATGATGTTGGACTACTTGTCAAGAGATACCAAAGGTATATTCGGAAGAATAAAGTCAAGCACTCCGAAGGAAACTTAGCCAAATTTAGAAAGGAGTCCAAGTATTCAAAAGATGGTGAGAATATGAAAGGTAAATTTAGAAGCTCTTGTTCAAGGTGATCGCTGCTAAGAGGAGCGAGATCCTCAGATGAAACCAGATTTAATCATTAGCTCATTCTCTCATTTGTAGATTTGCTTGTATCTCTTGCTTGGATAAGATGCGATGGGGCATAGGGACCTCGACACGAGTAACCTCTCCACAAACATTTGATTATAAATAATCTAATGAGCTAGAGGACTAGGTTTCTTCCTCCAAGGAATCCATAAACACCTATTCTGAGTCAGAATCGTCAGATATGGGTATGAGTTCTAGTTCAAGGTGATCGCTGCTAAGAGGAGGGAGATGAGAATCAAGGGATGCCCCTATTACAGAGGCATATGAAGTTTCAACTTTAGAATCGCTCACAAGATCGACCGTATTATTGCTCGCCCTGACTAGAAAATAGGGAATGCTAAAGAAAAAGCTTGATTTAGAAGCGTATTTGGATATGCGGTAGTGACGAAGCAGGTGAAATGGAAGAAAGGAAAAAGCTTTGAAGAAAGAGTTGAAATCACTTCTACTGATGCTCTTAAGGAAGAGGGAGCAAACGTGTTTTCTAATAAAGAAACTGCAAGTTTGAATGCTAAGTGTTACAAAAAAAAACTTCCAAATACTCAATACACCCTGCTTACAAGCACCTGCAACTAAAATGATCAAATCAAATATGGAAATAAATCACAAGATTAACGACTAGATTTCCATTCATGTATATACGCCAACTCGATTGCACTTAAGTTCTATGTAAATGATGTCATACCCTAGTTGGCCATGTCATCGCGCATGGTAGAAAATGGGTGTCGTAATGTTTCAATGATGGAACCGTATTAAATGCAATTGTTCCCCGTTTCTTTTTTAAAAACTAATTCTAAATGTTTTAGTTTCATTCCACGTCGGGCCATGTCATGAGGCCGGTAAATAATATTTAAGGCTTCCTAGGCTCCTTTAGCACTCGACAAATCCTTAGGCCAATTGTTACATGTTAGACGAAGGCAACGATCTATAGTGGGGGGAGGGGTTGAATAGATCACAATAAAATTTTCTTTGATTAAAAATCAAATTTGAAAATATTTACTACGGCAAACGGAAGCAATTCCGGATCGATACTCGTATATCCCGAACCGTTATCAAAAGAATTGGATATGCATTTAAACCATAACGAGATGTATACTAATGATGAGAAATTAAATCAATATGTTTTAAAAAAATAATCATTTAAACAATATAACACTTTATAGTCAATTTCCAATGAATTTGGACACAAAAATTGACACAAACAATTTATCAAACACTTGATATGTAATAATCACCAAGCTATTTTTCCTTTGTGTTGAAGATATGAAAAACCAATTGCAATAATTTAGATTTCTATTATCTTTACAAAACAGTTTGAATTAGTTCAACACAGTCAGAAAATTTTGTTTATCAAATTGGACACTAAGAGTATTATCAAAATGTAAAGATAGTGAGTGAGAGAGAGAGAGAGAGAGAGAGAGACAGAGAGAGAGAGAGAGAGAGAGAGAGAGAGAGAGAGAGAACAACAAGATTTGTTTACATAGTTCCCTAATTGTCCTAACTATGGGTATGTCTGCCCCTAATTCCAAATAAAATTGAGATATGTGTAATTAACCTTTGCGAGAGTAGATTACAGGAGAAAAAGTAGAAATCCAAACCCCCAAACCATTGTTTAATGTTGATTCTAACTTCTTATTTCCCCTTGATCTTAAGCAAGATCAAGTGACCCAATACTTTCAAGTCGATTCTCCGGTTACCATTACTCCTTTGATAAAACTCCGTTATTCAAAGTTTTCACTCGACTAAATCCTCGTTGCGAAATCTTGTATAAAACCCCCAAATCAATCCTTAATCTTGGAGGAAAAACCGTAACCGATTTTATCAAAGAAACCCCCAAAGAATACTCAATCCAAATTTGATTACAATAATCCTAAACTGGACCTTATAAATATAATCTAGATGACACTCGACAAAAATCATTATGTGTAATTGTTGAATGTATGAAGAGAAAAGGTTGAAGATGAAGAGAAAATTCTTTGTATGTTCTTGGTTTCGATGCTGAGAAATGATGCATGAATGCATATTTATATGTATGTGTGTGTAGAAAAATAACAGACAAAACAAACAAATTTTATACAATAGAAATGAATGTATTGACTCCAAATTCGAATTAGTCAATACATAAGGCCTTTGAGTCGATACATAGATTCAAGGAGTCGAGACATTGAAGGCAAGAAGGTTTCCTTGAAAACATTCTTTAGTAGGAGTTGATTCCAAACATGGGAGAGTCGACTCATACCTGTTATGTATCGACCCACAACAATAATGTATCGGTACATTGAAGGCAAGACCATTTGCTTAACAAAACTTTCATTTGGAGCCGACTCCAAATATAAATGATTCGACTCATTCTCACTGTGTATTGACCCGTACCTCTTGTGTATCGATACTTTTAAGGCATAACCATTTTCTTTAAAACTCATCCAGTATGTATCCATATATAGCCATAATGTATCGACCCATGGACTTGTTTTACATGAAAAGTCATAATTTTGACTTGTAATGGCCTATCTAATTTGATTTTAGGTGTACTATTATGATAATGTACACAAATACTAAGTATCCTAGTTTTGAAATTGTTCCAAACATATCTAAGAGGATAATGCACTCACATACTCCCCCTTTTTGATGATGGCAAAACTTATGAAGCATTTGGTGTCTTGATCATAGCTCCCCCTGGACATGTGCATTAGACTTTGTACTTTTCCCCCTTTGACAACATCAGAAAGAGACAAAGGTATAAAACATGAGAAAATTATCATTGAAAATACATAACAACATATGAATCACTCAGGGGCGTTGCAAAGATTAAAAGATTCAACTATAACATGCACTCACATAGAATTACGTCAAATTGAAACAAAGCATAAACATGAACACGCACAAAAAACAGACAAAATAGATGAAATTCATTAGATATTTGTCATAAGGTCACAAAAGAATAATAAAAACATAAAAACATGAAAATAAAAATGCATGCCTGAGAAACTTTGTCCATAATGAAGCTCAACTAACAAACACGACCTCAATTTTGAGCACAACCTCTACCCCAGAACCAAGCTGCACCTTCGCCTCCATACTCATAATCCAATAAATCACACATCTCCTTGTAAAACCGTTGATAGTGATTGTGATTGTCATTTTGATAATGAATCATGTCATGGATGCCAGTTTGAGTTTCACCATGGTTGAAATCCATGTTTTGACAAATCTCATAAAATTGCTCTGTAGCATACAAGGCAAAACTATTAAAATTGTTGTCCTGGGCAGTCAGATGTTCATGAACCACTCTGAAGTGCACCACTTAAGCAACTTCAAACTCGTCACACCTACATGATCCCTCTTCGTTGTGCTCCTGTTGCTTAACATGCCTGTTCTCCAACAAGGTATGAATAAATTATTCTTTACCAGTTGAGCCAACCCCAAAGTAGTGACTGTAAGTTATGGCATGTTGGGTCCACGAGTTATGTTGCCACTGACCCCACCCTTGTGGGTCTTCATGTTCATCTGCAACATGTTTCCGCCCTTGTGCGTCTGCATCATCATGGTGAGTATTAACCATGTTTACATCCATATTGTGAGCTTGTTCGTCCATCTGTTGTTCATCAACAAAAGTTGTACCAAATTTATCCAGATCATCATAATTATATATGACCTTATCGTATCCCTTCATCTTATAGTAGTAAACCTTGAGATCATTATCCCAATGGTATGCCATATGTCTCATTGTGCTCGAGTTAAATTCTTGAGCTTGACTAGGAGAGATGTTCTAAATATTTTCCACACCAATATGAAAGTACTTTAGAATCTTCACAATCATCGAAACATGACATAAGGAGGACCCTCTATTACATTCTTTAATAGAAAACATTCTAGAAATAAAGATATATTAGATGAACCTCAACTATGTCAATTCGAGAATGACCACCATTTCTTGGGCGTAACACAAGAGTCACAATCTAATGAAGAATACAAAAATTTCTCTTCAAATAACCCGTTGATACTTTAGCCAAGTTGCCTTTTGGCCTTGGGGATTTGAAACAGGAATTTAGGTAACCTCTCAAATAAAAATTAGGATGAAAGGAATTATCAGAAAAGGTAGAGTAATGAGAGAACATAGACAAACCAAATACTTCCCTCCACGTGTCTTCCATAATGTGATATGAGTGTTTTCCCATCTTAAAATGAAAAATGCATCATTCCCTTGACTGTAACCCATCATAAAAGACCCGAATTAAATCTTCATTATAATCGGTGGAGACTTTCAAACAATTGTTAATCTCTTGAAATTCCACCAGATCAACAATCTCCATAATGTGTAACTCATCGACATCCATATGATCATACACATGTTGCTTCACCATAATTCTATGACTGAAGGATTTTTCAAAATCAATATTACAAGAGGGAGGTATAAGTGAGAGAGCACTGAGAGGTGTTGATGAAGATGTGCCCACAACATTTTCCCTTTGATCATTTTAGGATCCATGATTTTCAGATTTGAAGGTGTGCAAACAAGGTGTTTGAGTAAAGGTGTGAATGAAAATGGTGAGATTTGAAGTGAGATTGAATAACCCAACTACCCAACTTAAGAGAATAAGTTCCTAATCACACAAACTAGAAGAGAATAGATGAAGACAATTTGATTTTTGAAAATAGAAGTGATGAGATTTTATGGAGATTTTTGAAATGATGAGAAGTGAAGGGTTTTTCTAGGAAAGGAGAAAAGTTAACCTAGGTTATCTTGAAAATGAGAAGAAGTATAAAAAAATAGTAATTGTGTAATCAAGAGCAGTCAACATGCGTGGAGAGAGAAAAAGAGACTCAAGGTAGCGCAGGGGTCGACCCATGGACCTTGAGTCAACTTCAGAGGTTTAAAAAAATTATAAAACCACTAGTGTATTGACTCATCAGTGACTGGAGTTGATACATACTAAAACAAAAAATGAAATAACCACAAATGTATCGACTCACCCGTGATTGGAGTTGATACATACTGAATAGGAAGTAAAAAAATTATTGAAACTTAAGTAATGTATTGACTCATACCATCTAGGAGTCGATATAAACTGTATATGTATTGGCTCTAACCTTTATGCATCAATACCAACTGAGCAGAGACAAAAACTTGAAAAATTGAAGACATTTTGTAGACCTAAGATGAATTTAGTCAAGGCCTACATTGTGGAATTTAGTAGAATTTATGCAAAAATGACATTTTTCATGAAAGAATAAGTAAACAACAGGCTCAAATACAAATATCATTAAAATACTTCAAATGTAAGGAATTAATGGCATGAAATACATATGATGAAGAATTCAAACATGACGTCACTATAAACATATAGATTGAGAATACTCAAGGGTTATCAATGAAATTTTTGGAAGTGAACAAACATGAAATTTTATCACACATCAAATATATCACACAATCTTGGATCATAAACATGCAATCCAATAAACGAGTCATAGGTAAGCAACATATTACTTAAACACTCAAGAACAAAAAGATAATTTGAGAATGATATTACCTCATAGGATGATAGATGGAGGATGAACTTAGATGAAATAAAACTTTTGAATGAAGGTTAAAACAAATGTAAGGAGTGCATGCAACAAAATATATTAGGCAAAATTTGAGATATCGAGAATGCCCAATTCCCAACGAATATTGAAAAATAGCTCAGTTGCAAGAGGTTTTGTAAAAATATCAACAAGTTGATTTTTACTATCAACATGCTCAAAAACGATATCGCCTTTTTCAACATGGTCACATATGAAATGGTGATGTATCTCAATATGTTTAGTACGAGAATGTAGCATTGAATTTTTGGTGAGGTTAATTGCACTAGTATTATCTCACATTATTGGAATATGTTGAAGTTTAATATCGAAGTAAAGTAGTTGTTGTTTGAGCCATACAATTTGAGCACAACAACTACCGCTTGCGGCATATTCCGCCTCGACATTTGAAAAAGCAAAGGCGAATTGCTTCTTGATATGCCAACAAACTAAGGAGTTTGAAAATATGTGGCAAGTTCCACTAGTACTATTCATATCCGATTTGCATCCGGCAAAACCGGAATCGGAGTAACCAACTAAACTATAATCACTAACTTGGAAAACCAAAGCATATACTTAGAAGTACCATGAAGGTATATAAGGATGTGCTTTATAGCCTTTAAATGTGATTCTTTATGAGCTAATTGATATTGAACGCACATGCATACACTAAACATAATGTCAGACCTAGATGTACTAAGATATAAGAGTGATCCAATAATACATATATACCTTTTGACGTCAACATCCTTACCGTTTTCATACCTACCCAAGTTTCAATTTGTGGTCATTGGAGTGTTAGTTGACTTTGTATCTATCATTCCAAAGCATTTAAGCAACTCTTGGCAGTACTTAGTTTGACACACAAATGTCCCTTCTTTGAGCTGATTGATTTGAAGTCTGAGAAAGTAATTCAATTCCCGCATTAGACTCATCTCAAATTCTCCCTGTATAAGCTTAAAAAAATATTTGACCAGTTGCATGTTAGTAGAACCACATATGATGTCATCAACATAAATTTGAACTAGAAGAGAATGTTTTCCTTGATGTTTAATGAAAAGTATTATATCTACCTTCCCTCTAGAATTTTCTTGATCAAGTAAGAACTTACTAAGTCGCTCATACCAAGCCCTAGGTTATTTTAGACCAACAAAGCTCTTTTTATTTTAAAAGCATGATTAGGATACTCATGATTTTCAAAACTGAGAGGTTGTGAAACATACATTTCCTCCTTTATATAACCATTAAGGAAAGCACTTTTCACGTCCATTTGAAATAATTTGAAATCTTTAGAACATGCATATGCTAGTAAAGGGTGTATAGCCGTAAGGCGGGCAACTGGAGCATAAGTTTCTTTATAATTTATGCCTTCCTCTTGGTTATATCCTTGAGCCACTAGTCAGACCTTGTTCCTAGTTATCACTCTATTTTCATCCAGTTTATTTCTAAAAACCCACTTAGTGCCATTGATTTGATGGTCTCACGGAGGTGGGACAAGGTCCCACACATAATTTCTTTTAAATTGATTTATCTCATCTTGCATGGCCATTACCCAATGCTCATCAATCAAGGTTTCTTTTGTATTTTTAGGTTCGGCTTGTGAAACGAATGCAAAGTGATAACAAAAATTACTTAGCCTAGACTGTGTTGTCATGCATTTGATGATGTCTCCAAGAATGTTGTCGAATTGATGGTATTTGGAAGACCTTCAAGCCAAAGGAAGATCATCTACTTTAGTTGGACTCTCAACCTTCTATTTTTCAGAATTGTCATCTTCCTCCTCCTCAGGTTTCACCACTTCAGGCTGATCAATTCCTTTTTCGGTGTCTTTGAGTATATCTTTTAAAGATACACCTACATCACGAAAAGAAATACATTTCCCAACATTTATAGGATAACATTCATCAAAAGTTACATGCACAGACTCTTCAACGGTAAGTAATCTCTTATTGTACACTCTATATTAATTGAGAGTATCCAAAAAAGATACCTTCGTCAACCTTTGCATCAAACTTTTTAAGGTTATCCTTACCATTATTTAAGACAAAACATTTGCATCAGAAAACATGAAGATGTGATAAATTTGGCTTTCTACCTTTTAAAAGTTCAAAAGGTATTTTGTTCAAAATAGGACAAATAAGTATCCTATTTAAAACACAACACACTGTGCTAATAGCATCGGTCCAAAAATATTTTGGTAGACTACTCTCATTGATCATAGTTCTTGCCAACTCCTCTAAAATTATGTTTTTGTGCTCCACGACACCATTTTGTTATGGATTTCTTGGTGCAGAAAAATTATGTTAAATGCCATGTTTATCACAATAATCCTAAAAGAGGTGATTTTTTAATTCATCTCCATGATCGCTTCGAATAGAAAAGTTTGAACTTAGTTTATTTTGGGATAACTTTGCAAAATATGTGAAATCTGAAAAGGTCTCATCTTCACTATGCAAAAATATAGTCCAATAAAATCTAGAATAATCGCCTACTATAATAAAACCATAGTAATTACCACCTAAGATATTTGTCCTAGAAGGACCAAAATATCCATATGGAGAAGCTCAGGTGGTCTAGAAGTTGAAATAATATTTTTGGATTTAAAAGAGACCTTTGTTTGCTTTCCAATTTGGTATGCATCACATAGGTGGTCTTTTGAAAATTTAATTTTCGGTAGACCGATCACTAGATATTTTGAAACCACTTTATTGAGTATATCAAAGTTAACATGTTCTAAGCGCCTATGCCATAACCAAGAGTCTTCACTTATGGTTACTAAACACTTACTACTTGTTAATGATACATCGTTAAACTTAAGCATATATATGTTATTAATCATCAAACCCATAAAGAAGTTTGGAAAAGAAAAGGTGAAACAAAGAAATGGTCTTGAAAATGATGAGAAGTCAAGCAAGAATTCAAAGAATCACTCTGATTCAACCAAGAATGTAATAGGCAACAAGTTTTTGGGGAAGAAAGTTGATATGATGGAGGTGAAGTGTTACAACTGTCAAAGATTTGGTCATTATGCATGGTATTGTAAGAGAAATAAAGAATCGAGAGCAAAAGATAAATGACAAAGTTCAATATGCACATGCTGGAGATATCGACTCTGGTAATATGCTACTTATGGAAAATACTGAGTCTAATAATGAACAAACCAATATGTGGTACCTATATTTAGGATGCAACAACCATATGACTGGTAATAAAAGTTGATTCACCAAGTTATATGAATCGGTCCAAAAAGTTATCAGGTTTGCAGATGGAAGGCATGTCATATCAAATGGAAAAGGAAACATATATGTGGTGAGAAAAAAGGTAAGAGAGCCAGTATTACTGACACATTGTATGTACCTTCGATGACAAGTAATTTGATAAGCATATGTTAATTACTTGCCAAAGGATATAACATGAATTTCGAAGAAAATCAGATGAAAGTGTATAATGGTGAAGGAAAGATGATCCTGAAGGCACTATTTTCGGATAACAAAACCTTCAAAGTAGAGATTAATATGGTTGATCATCAATGTCTTGCTTCGAATACTGTTGAAGACAAGAACTGGATATGGCATCATAGGTGTGGACACATAAACTTCATAGGTCTAGGTATGCTCAACTAGAATAAGATGGTGTATGGATTATCTCAAGTGAAGGAACCAAGTTAGGTGTGTGAGGAATGTTGCAAAGAGAAGCAGGCTAGAAAGCATTCGAACATGACTTGTCCATGAAGTCGAAAGAAAAGCTAGAGCTTGTTTACTCTGATGTGTGTGGACCTTTAGAAGAAAGGTTAAATGAAGGTAATTGTTATTTCCTAACCTTCATAGATGAATTCACCAGATATATGTGTATTTATCTTATTGAAAAAAAGAGCGAGGTATTCATACAATTCAAGAAGTTTAAATTACACGTTGAGAAACAAAGTGGATGCAAGTTAAAGAAACTGAGAACTGATGGTAGAGGTGAATACACCTATATAGAATTCATAAGATTTTGAAATGAATAAAGTATAGAGCATGAGGTCATTTCACCATATACACCTCAACATAATGGTATAGATGAGAATAGAAATAGAAGTGTACTAAACATGACCAGGAGTATGTTGAAAGCTAAAGAAATACCAAAGAGATTTTGGGGTGAAGCAACTTCGACAACAGTATACATTCTAAACAAATGTCGAATTGAGAAGATAACAAATAAGACACCTTATGAGACTTAGAAAGGACTTAATCCAAATTTTAGTCATATTAGAGTATTTGGATCAATGTGTTTTAGACATGTATCTGAACAATTGAGGAAGATACAAGACGGTCGAAGTTAGGCCATGGTGCTCATAGGTTATCATTTGACTGATGTGTTAGAACAAGATTTTGGTTTTGCAATACATCTCTAAGTTTTGATGATAATAAATAATGAAATAATTTGGTACCCTAACAGTTTTTCTTAAGTGTGCAGGATTCTAAGTTAAAATGACTCTGATAAGTCACCCTATGATAATCAAGAAACGAATATCTGGCATCTGAATTAGTCCAGTAGCGCTGACCCAACACAAAGAGAAATCAAATCTGACTCTAAACATAATACATGTGAGGAAAAATCACCTGGAGAATCTGACTCTGAAGTTCAAGCTCTGATTCTAAAGACTCTGCTAGAGATATCTAAAGACTCTGCAAGAGATATCTGAAGACTCTGCAAGAGATATCTGAAGACTCTGATCATGCTCACCTCACTCTGGCACATGCTCAGAAACACGCCATCAGATATCATCTGATCAGAAACTTAAGTTGAAAGCATTCAAATTGTAGTATAATTCTTTATAAGGAAACAATAGATTATACTCCAAGACTGCTATGGAAAGGACACGAAATTTACTACCTTTAACTCCCACAGTTGGCACAAAATCTTTATTGATTTCCTCCCACGGTATCATCTCAAGTGCTATATAAAGGCCTCCTTACAACTTGCTATATATACAACTTTTATACAATAACATTCTCATTATCTGAATATTCTTCACCACTATTGTTGTAAGAAATAGTTCCATACAAGAGTTATTGCTCAATATTGTGTGGTTGTCATTCACTATTCTTAAACTGTGTCTTCACTACTTATCTAGAAGCATCTAGACAAACACTTGTAATTCTTGAAATTATTTGTGATTCCTAAAGTGACTTGTTTAGGTCTGTAGACTTGAGAGGGATAAGGGGTTGTTAAACTCTTAGACGAATTTTGTAATCTGATGAGATTAGTGGATTAAGTCCTTATTGAAGGCGAAATCACCTTGGTCGGGTGGATTGGAGTAGCTTTGAATTTCAAGTGAACCAGGATAAATTTTTTGTGTTGTTATTATTTGTTATGTGTGTATTGTTGCAAAAAGATTTTAATTCCTGTGAAAACAATTAAAAACCCCCTTTCTTGTTTTTCTCTGCCTTCAATTTGTATCAGAGCTCCGACTCTGTTATTGATTTCTGAATCAAATACTTAACTGTGTAGAGAGGCCTAGAGTGAGAAAAAATTCATGGCTAACACAAATGAAAGAGATAGCTATAACGCAAAACCTCCAGTTTCTGATGGAGAAAAATTTGACTACTGGAAGGACAAAATTGAAAGTTTCTTCCTAGGCTACAATGATAATCTCTGGGATATGGTCACAAATGGTTATGAGCTACCCATCTCTGCAATTGGTATTCCTATTCCAAGAAGCAGAATGAGTGACAATTAGAAACGTGATTTCAAGAATCATCATAAAGCAAGAACCATTCTATTAAACTCTATTTCTTACAACAAATACGATAAGATAACCAACATGGAAACAACCAAAGATATTTTTGACTCCTTGAAAATGATGCACGAAGGCAACAATCAAGTTAAAGAGACCAAGGCTCTGGCCTTAATCCAAAAGTATGAAGCCTTCATAATGGAAGATGATGAGGTTGTTTAAGTGATGTTCTCAAGGTTCCAAACCTTGGTTGCAGGACTCAAGGTTCTGGATAAAGGATATACTATAGCAGATCACGTCAAGAAGATAATCAGAAGTTTTCCCAAGAAGTGGATACCTATGGTTACTGCTCGAAAGCTGTCCAAGGATCAGAACATCATAAGTCTTGAAGAACTTATCAGCTCCATCTGAAGTCATGAAATAGAGCTATAATAAGATGAACCTCAAAAGAAAAGAAAATCTGTTTCTCTAAAGTCTAGATCAGAAAGAAGAAAGCCAAAAAGGAACAAAGCCTTTCAAGCTGAAGAGGAAGAAGTTGATGACTCTGAGAATGAATATTATGATGATGAAGAATAATTATCTCTACTTTCCATAAGAATCAAACAACTCTGGAGAAAAAGACAAAACAACTTCAGAAGGCCCAGATAGAAGGGAGACCGTCCAGATTCAACCTCCAGAGGCAGACTAAACAAGGAAGTAACATGTTATGAATGCAAAGAGCCTGGACACTACATAAATGACTGTCCAAAGATAAAGAAGGATAGCTCCAAAAAACAAATCTTCAATAAGTACTCATTCAAAGAAAAGAAGAAAGTACTCATGGCAACATGGGACGACTCTGAATCTGAAGCTTTAGAACCTAATTCAGAAGAGGAGCAAGCAAACGTAGCATTCATGGCCACTACCTCTGGAAGTTCATATGAAATAGAGTCTGACTCCAAAGAGGTATTCTCTGACTTTTCTCGTTATGATCTGGAAGCCTGTTTGTCAGGATCTCTGAGCTTGTATCAGAAGATTCGATAGAAATTCAAGAATTTGAAAAGTGTTCATGAAGAAACTGTTGAAGAGTGTGATAAGCTTGAGAAAGAAGTTTCTGAAGTCAAAGAAAATAATTTTATTCTTGAAAGATAAAAATATTTTACAACTAAGAAATGTTCAAAACTTGAGGAAACTCTTTCTAAAGCTCCACCTACTTTTGACACTATCATATACAAATATGATAAAGCCTTTCAGAAATTTTTGAACAATAGCCTAGATAGAAGCAAAATGGCTTCTATGATCTATGGTGTAAGTAATAATAGAAAAAGGGGATTTGGTTATGACTCTGATAAAGATGATCAGAAACCTTCTATAGAAAACAAATCAAAATCCCCTTTTTCTTACCATTATACACTGGCACAGACGCAGAAGTTCAACAATGCTAGAAAACCCAAAGTTTTCAGAAACTCTGGCAGAACTAATCCTAAAGGAACCAAAATATTATGGGTACTAAAAGATAAAATAGTGTATGTTGCAGATATCCTATACAGCAGAGTTAAAACACCAGTCACGGTACTTGGACTCTGGATGCTCGCGACACATGACGTGAAGAAAGCATATGTTCCAAGACGTGGAACTTAAAGATGTTGGTTTCGTAGGCTTTGGAGGAAATCAGAAAGGAAGAATCATAGGATCTGGAACAGTTGGTAATGAATCTCTTCCCTCTATTTCTGATGTCCTTCATGTTGAGGGATTAATGCATAATTTGTTATCCATAAGTCAATTAAGTGATAACGATTATGATATTACTTTTAACCAAAAAACGTGTAAGGCTGTCAATCAGAAAAATTGCACAGTCTTTTTCATTGGAAAGAGGAAAAACAACATTTATAAAATAAAACTTTTAGATTTGAAAAACCAAAACGTGAAATGCTTGATGCTTGTAAATGAAGAGCAATGGGTGTGGCATAGACGCTTGGGTCACATTAGCTTGAGGAGGATTTCTCAGCTAAATAAACTTGAGTTAGTCAGAGGCCTGCCTAAGCTGAAGTTTTCTTCAGATGCTCTTTGTGAAGCATGTCAGAAAGGGAAATTTTCTAAAACCACTTTCAAAACCCAAAATGTTGTTTCCACCTATAGACCTCTGGAACTTCTACACATTGATCTTTTTGGACCTGTTAAGACAACGTTAGTAAATGGTAAGAAGTATGGACTTGTCATTGTTGATGACTACAATCGTTGGACATGGGTGAAATTCTTAAGGCACAAGAATGAGTCACATTTTGTGTTCACCAGTTTCTGTTCAAAAGTGCAAAATGAATATGACTATAAGATTATTAGAGTCAGAAGTGATCATGGTGGCGAATTTCAAAACAAACTTTTTAAAGAACTTTTTGACTCTAATGGAATATCCCATGATTTCTCTTATCCTATAACTCCACAAAAAATGGAGTTATATAAAGGAAGAGTAGGACTCTCCAAGAAATGACAATAACCATGATCAATAAGACTAACGTGGCTAAGCACTTCTAGGAAGAAGCTGTGAATACATGTTACATTCAGAATAAAATATCTATCAGACCTATTATGGAGAAGACTCCTTATGAAATGTGAAAGGGAAGAAAACAAAACATTGCTTATTTTCATCCTTTTGGATGCTCTTGTTTTATTTTGAACACTAAAGACAATATGAACAAGTTTGACTCTAAGGCACAAAAGTGTATTATGTTGGGATACTCATAACGTTCCAAAGGATATCGAGTATACAATACAGAAACATAAATTATGGAAGAATCAATTCATGTCAGATTTGATGATAAGCTTGACTCTGAAAAGTCAAAGCTAGTTGAGAAATTTGTAGATTTGGAGATCACATTTGCAGGTTCTGACGAAAACACAAATGATTCTGAAGAAGCTGAAAGAGGAACTTCAAAAGCACCTGAACGCACAATCAATCAAAAAAGACAAAGAAATAGGCAGAATATTTTTAAATAACTAATTCTGGGAAACAAGGATGAACCTGTCAAAACAAGATCAACATTCAAAGTTTGTGAAGAAACACTTCTAGGACTAGTATCTCTAATAGAGCCAACATCATGTGAATAAGCTCTTCAAGAAAAATAATGAATTCTGGAAATGAAAGAAGAACTTGATCAGTTTTCCAAAAATGACGTTTGGGATCTTGTACTAAGACCCAAGGGAACCCATGTGATTAAAACTAAATGGGTTTACAGAAACAAGCTAAATGAAAAGGGTGAAGTCGTTAGGAACAAAGCACGGCTAGTTGCACACGGTTATAGTCAACAAGAAGGAATTGACTATAATTAAATCTTTGCTCTAGTTGTGAGGTTAGAATCTATTCGTATCCTTGTATCCTTTGTTGTTAATTATTCTATTAAATTATATCAAATGGATGTCAAAAGTGCATTTCAGAATGGTTACATTTCTGAAGAAGTGTATGTCCATCAACCTCCTGGCTTTGAAAATTAAAAACTTCCAAAACATGTTTTCAAACTTAAGAAATCTCTTTACGGTCTGAAACAAGCTCCCAGAGCTTGGTATTAAAGACTTAGTTCATTTCTTTTGGAAAATGATTTTATCAGAGGCAAAGTGGACTCCACTCTCTTTTGCAAAAACATCAGAAACGATCTTATGATTTGTTAGATCTATGTTGATGATATAATAATTAGTTATGCTAATCCCTCTATTTGCCAAGAATTTTCTGAGTTAATGCAGGCATAATTTGAAATGAGCTTAATGCAAGAACTAAAGTTCTTTCTGGGCATTCAAATCAATCAAACATCAGAAGCCACATATGTCTATCAAAGCAAATACATAAAAGATCTTCTAAAGAAATTTGACATGTCAGAAAGCAAGCCAGCCAAGACTCCTATGCATTCTACTTACATTATGGAGAAGGAAGAGGTAAGTCAAAAGGTTTATCAGAAACTCTATCGTGGTATGATAGGCTCTCTCCTCTATCTGACTACTTCTCGTCCTGATATATTATTTAGCGTATGTCTGTGTGCTAGATTTCAGTTAGATCCAAAGGAATATCACTTAACTGCTGTTAAAAGAATCCTTAGGTATCTGAAAGGAACACCTAATCTCAGCTTGATGTATAAGAAAACATCAGAGTACATGCTTTCTGGGTATTGTGATGCAGATTATGCTGGAGATAGGATAGAACGCAAAAGTACATCTGGGAACTGTCAGTTTCTGGGAGGAAACCTCATCTCATGACCACTCTTTTTCATGATGTGATGCACAAAGAGATTGAAGTCTATGTTGATGATATGATTGCTAAATCTAGTGATGAAGAAGAACATGTTGAGCATTTGTTGAAGCTATTCCAGCGTTTGAGAAAGTATAAACTCCGCTTGAATCCCAATAAGTGTACTTTTGGTGTTCGTTATGGTAAGTTGTTGGGCTTTATTGTCAGCGAGAGGGGTATTGAGGTTGATCCTGCCAAGGTCAAAGCAATACAAGAGATGCCTACGCCCAAAACTGAGAAGCAAGTCAGAGGTTTTCTGGGTCGCTTGAATTATATCTCAAGATTCATATCGCATATGACTTCCACATATGCGCCTATATTCAAGCTTCTTTGGAAAGATCAGTCTTATGATTGGACCGAGGATTTCCAGAAAGATTTTGACAGTATCAAAGAGTATCTGCTTGAGCCTCCGATTCTGTCTCTGCCTATTGAAGGGAGACCACTGATCATGTATTTAATTGTGCTCGAAGAGAGTATGGGTTGTGTTCTATGTCAACAAGACAAAACTGGAAAGAAAGAATATGCAATTTACTACCTCAGTAAGAAATTCACCAACCGTGAGACTCAGTATTCTATGCTGGAAAAGACTTGTTGCACATTGGCTTGGGCTGCTAAGCGTCTGTGCTAGTATATGTTGAATCATACCACTTGGTTGATATCCAAAATGGATCCAATCAAGTATATTTTGGAGAGGCCTGCTTTAACTAGGAGGATTGCCCGTTGGCAGATGTTGTTATCAGAGTATGATATTGAATACCGATCTCAAAAAGCGATCAAAGATAGTATCTTGGCTGACCATTTAGCTCACCAACCAATTGAAGATTACCAGTCAGTGCAGTATGACTTCCCTGTTGAAGAGATCTTGTACTTGAAGATGAAGGATTGTGATAAACCATTACTTGAAGAAGGGTCAGAGCCTGGTTCCCGTTGGGGTATGGTATTTGATGGATCTGCTAATCAGTATGGAAATGGTGTTGGGGTAGTGATTATTACTCCTCAAGGCACGCATTTTCGTTTACAGCTAGATTGACTTTCAAGTGTACAAATATTATGGCTGAGTATGAAGCTTGCATTGTGGGGCTTGAAGAGGCCATTGATCTCAGAATCAAGTATTTAGACGTCTATGGAGATTCAACTTTGGTTGTGAATCAAATCAAAGGTGAATGGGAGACGAATCAACCCGGTTTGATACCATATAGAGACTATGCGAGGAGGATTTCAACTTTATTTACAAAGGTTGAATTTTATCATATTCCTCGAGATGAAAACCAGATGGCAGATGATCTTGCAATGTTGGCTTCAATGATTATGGTGAAGTATTGGAATGAAGTTCCTAATCTGACTGTGATGCATCTTGATAGGCCAACTCATGTGTTTGTTGTTGAAGAGATCAAAGACGAGAAGTCGTGGTATTTTGACATCAAGTGTTTTCTCCAAAGTCAGATCTACCCGTCTGGGGCATCTTTGAAAGATAAGAAGACTTTGAGGAGATTAGTTGGCAACTTCTACCTGAATGGTGATGTGATTTATAAGAGAAACTTCGACATGGTTCTGCTCAGATGCATGGATAGACACGAAGAAGACCTATTGATGAATGATGTCCATGAAGGTTCCTTTGGTACTCATTCCAATGGACATGCTATGGTTAAGAAGATGTTGCGAGCAGGTTACTATTGGCTAACAATGGAATCTGACTGTTGCAAGTTTGTGAAGAAATGCCACAAGTAGGGGTGTTCGCGGTGCGGTTTGGGCGGTTTTTGCGATAAAAATCACCCGAACCGCAAGAGAAAAAAGCATGTGGTTTGGTTTGGTTCGGTTGACTTTTAGAAATAAAACCAAACCAAACCAAACCAAATCAATGCGGTTTGGGTTGGTTCGGTTTTTTATAATATTTTTATTGAGCCATATATACTCTTATAAATAACGACATAACTTTGTGTTTAGTCATTCATACATTACTAAATAACATCAAAATTCATCATATTTAGACAAAAACGTTTCATTCAATATACAAAAAACCAGATTAGAAAAAAGTGGAATAAAAGACAAATATAAATAGTAGCATAAAATAATATCAAAGACATTATAATAAAACATAAAAAAAACATATGAGATGAGAGATTAGAGAAGATGAAAAAAATAACATAAGAGATGCGAGATTGAGAAGAAAAGTGCAATAAAAACGTAATTGGAAGAGAAAATAGTAACATAAAAGATAAAAAAGAAAGAACATAATAAAGGACTTATTAGAGTAGAATAGGCGAGACCTACATGGAAAATAAGATGAGAAGAATGTGTGATACTATTATGAGAGATTTAAGAAGGTTGAAATTGAAACCCTAAGTGTGATTAAGAGAAAATCGTTTGTAATTGTAAGGTTAAGGCATACTAGGTTTGAGGTTTGGGTTGGATGTGGGATAAGTGAACTTTAGGTTGTAACATAATGCGGTTTGGTTTGGTTTAGTTCGGTTTGAAAAATACAAACCGCAAACCAAACCAAACCGTGCGGTTTTGTTAAAAAATGACCCAAACGAATCCGAACTAAATGCGGTTTTTTGCGGTTTCAGTTTGGTTTGGTTTGGTTTGCGGTTTTCTATTGGGTTGGTTTGGTTTTGAACACCCCTAGCCACAAGTGTCAAATATATGCAGATAAAATTCATGTTCCTCCGACACTGTTGAACGTCATTTCCTCCCCATGGCCCTTCTCCATGTGGGGAATTGATATGATTGGCATAATTGAGCCCAAAGATTTGAACGCACATCGTTTCATTTTGATGGCTATTGACTACTTCACAATGTGGGTTAAAGCGACATCGTATGCGAATGTAACTAAGCAAGTTGTTGTGAGGTTCATCAAGAATCAGATTATATGCCGTTATGATGTGCCAAGTAAGATCATTACTGATAATGGTTCGAACTTGAATAATAATATGGTGGAAGCTATTTGCAAAGACTTTAAGATTTCACACCATAATTCTTCTCCCTACAGACCTAAAATGAATGGGGTTGTTGAAGCTACAAACAAGAACATCAAAAAGATCATTCAGAAGATGGTTGTGACGAACAAGGATTGGCATGAGATGCTCCTATTTGCTTTGCACGGGTATCGTACATCCGTCCGTACTTCAACAGGGGCAACCTCTTTCTCACTTGTTTATGGGATGAAAGTTGTGCTCCCGGTAGATGTTGAGATTCCATCATTGTGTGTACTGATGGAAGCCAAGTTGACAGAAGTCGAATGGTGTCAGACCATGTATGATCAGCTGAATTTAATCGAAGAGAAGAGGTTAATTGCCATGTTTTATGGTCAGTTGTATCAGCAGAGAATGAAGAAAACTTTTGATAAGAAGGTCAGACCTTGTGTATTCCGAGAAGGTGACCTCGTGGTCAAGAAAATCCTATCTTTCAAACCAGATTCTAGGGGCAAATGGATTCATAATTATGAAGGTCCATATGTTGTTAAGAGATCCTTTTCAGGTGGTGCTTTGATTCTTACAACTATGGATGGTGAAGAGTTCACTTGTCATGTGAATGCTGATATAGTCAAGAAATACTTCGCCTAAAAAATAAAAAGAACAACTCGCTAAGTTGAAAACCCGAAAGGGCGGCTTAGGCAAAAATGAGCGTGTCGGTGGATTGCAAACCTGAAAGGGCGGTCCAGGCAAAAATTAGAGACATAAAACAGAAAAATTATCCCGATAAGTTGAGTACCCCACCCTGGGGAAATTTATGCAAAAATTAGGGATTACGGCAAGTAACTGCAAGCTGGTTGATCTTCAGTCTTGAAGACTTTCTTGAGCACAATGTTTGGTTCTAATTCATCTTCAGCTAAAGCCAAGAGCATAGTGGATATTGAAGGCGGTAGAAGGATTAATGACCATTGTATTTAATGTAGCCCTTTTTCATGTAAATTACCACTTTTCAAACTTTTGTAAAGATCTGTGGAGTCTTGTCATTTACAGGCTACCATCCTATTAAATAAAGTTGAGCTTTTTATCCAATTGTTTCTACTCTTATTTATTCAGCTAAATGGAATTAAATTTTATGGTGACCATTTTGAAATTAAAGTTTTAAAATAAAAAATCATCTTTTCTTAAATAATAAAAGCAATTACTTTTTAAAGAGCAATCAATTTCATTAAAGGATATCCACAACGGTCCAAGGACAGGTAAGCCCTAAAATGCGAAGCATTGTCGATTTTCCCCAAGCAGTTTATGCAATCCTGTTTCTTCCTCAGCAGCTTTTTAGCATCTCCAGCCGAGTTGCTGGTTTCCCCAGCTGAGTTTGTAATTGCCTCCCTCGAGTTGTAGGCGCGTTATTGCAGTAGGTTGCATAGATTCAACAAATTTTGTTCCCCTGCAAGTCGCCATCAGAGTTATCCCTAACTTCTATTAGCCCCGACTCTTAAGCAGTATTTTCGATCCCCTGCAAGGTTGTCTCCCATTTGATATGGTGTTGACCTAAAACTCCCCGCGGAGTGGATGATGCAGATTTTCGACAAACCTTTTCCTTCTCCCCAGCCAAATTTGAGCCTATGAGGTGGATGATTCTCTACAACAGATGCTTCCCTCCTGTGAGGATTAGATGAGAATTATATCGATGATTCAGACCAGTGACATTTGTATCCTTTGTGATCATTTTGTCAGCATAATCATCATATATACATATACATATACATTCAGAGATTTCATTATTTGCATGCACTTTGGGATCCATTATTTCTCTGATCCTCTGCTATGGGGGTATCCTTTCCCCCCGCGCAGATTTGGTAATCTTCCCTCTTTCAATTGTAGAGTGTTATCCCCTTAAGCAGAAAGAATTTAACCTTTCTCATTCCCCACTGAGTTACTTCCTCGTGGATGATCATTATTTCAGTTTCCTCCCCAATGGTTATCTGGATAGAATCGCTCCCCCTGAGTTATATCCTCATTGGGTTGAGTCTTTGATTGATCGTTTATTTCTAGATATTACCTAGATAGATTTCTTTTGGCCCCCTGAGAGTCTATTACCCAGTAACTGGTAATATTCTTCTCAATTTGAAAGTATTTCACTTTTGCCCAATACTCGGCAAAAGTAACCCTTTTCTCCCCGGCGGATTCGTTTTCACGTTTCCCAGGAAGTCTATCCTTGATATGTTCATCCTAACCGATGAAAGATATTTTCTTCCCCCGCAGTTGAGTCTATCCTTGATATGTTCATCCTAACCGATGACGAATATTCTCTTTTTGGTATTCTACCCAGTAAAAAGGTAGTTGTAATCCCTATTTCCTTTCCCCAGAGAGTTAATCCTTAATATGTTCATCCTAACCGGTGACATATTTCCTTTTTGTTGCGGTATTCTACCCAGTAACCGATAGTTGTAAATCCTGCTTCCCCTCGGAGTTTATCCTTGATATGTTCATCCTAACCGGTGATGAATATTCTCTTTTCGGTATTCTATCCAGTATCCGATAGATATAATTCCTACTTTTTTCAGGCAGTTTATCCTTGATATGTTCATCTTAACCGGTGACGGATATCCTTCCTAATGTCCCCAGGTGAGTCTATCCTTGGTATGTTCATCTTAACCGATGACGAATATTCTTCCCCTTTGAGTCTATCCTTGATATGTTCACTTTAATCAGTGACGAATATTCTCTTTCTTTGTGGTCTTCTGCCCAGTAACCGGTAGTTGTAAATCTTATTTGGATTTCCCCAGCAGGTTAATTCTTACCCAGTAACCGGTAGTTGTAAATCCTATTTGGCTTTCCCCATCAGGTTAATTCTTACCCAGTAACTGGTAATGAATGCACCTTTTGTTGCCCCCGGCGAGTCATCCTTGATATGTTTACCCAAACCGATAACGGATGACCTGCCTGTCAGATTTTGTTATCCCCTTTACCAGTAACCGGTAGTGGATAATATACTTCTGTTGCTCCTATGTTGAAGATAATTTCTCCCCCGGTTAAGTTTGAGTGCGCACTTCCTTACTGAAATCGCCATTTTCCTGGCTTGGGTCGAGTATTTCGGCTTTGTTTTGATCTACCCGTTTCCCCTGCATATTTTCCTTTTATCCCCGACTGAGTCTTTGCATAGATTTATTTTCATGGAATCCCTCGAGTCCCCCAGCAGTTTTAAAGTCGTAGTCTGGCCTACGCACAAACTTTTATCCCCCAGGGTCTCTGTCTCCCCAGTGAGTTTCCCTTACGGAATGCATTATGCTCATGCGGACTTTCGGTCTCTCCGGATTCTTTTTCCTTGTGGAAACATTTCCCCACAGATATTATTTTAACATTCAATCATATGCATCATGAGGTCTCTTAGGGACCAAAATTTGTTTCTATATGTTGTTATTTAAGTCCATTCTACTGAGTCGATGTGAAGATTTTAACCTTCATCTCCTCATCTAGATCGTCCTTAAATAGGGGCAGCTATAAGACCCTGATTTTGACCCTAAGATCCCCCATGATATTCTCATCATATGCATTAACATTGGGATCACACATTGGCATCCTCCTTACCCCCTCATTCATTGGGTTTGCATCGGGAGAGATCACCAAGCAATTTGATTGTATCATACTTTATTTTTGCTTTGTTTACTAACCAAAATATCAAAAATATGTCATTGTATAGTGTAACTCTTTTTGTAGGTAGTGCACATGCTCACCTTTGATCTATCAAGCTCATATATAGGGTTTAAGACTCTCATTGCAAGGAGCTCAATTAAGAAATGGTTTACTATGTCTCTAAGTATCATATATGGATCCCCATGATCTTCGCATGTTATTTTGATCAAGAAATCATCAAGAGTTTGAAGTTGGTTTGCCTTGGAAACCCTAATTCATCTAGGTATCTTATGTGACTTCTTCAACAAGTTTCTTAACCACTTGGTCAAATATTTCTACGGATACTTCACATTTCATCATCTTATGCATATATGATCCTCCATGAGTCCCAAAAGTCAATAGAATATCAAGCTAGCAAGTTAGTTCATAGTGGTTGGCCAGGGGAATTCAACTGGTCAAAACTAGGGTTCCCTAGACTCTATCTCCTAGAATTTTTGTCATATGAAAATTATTCCAAGAGAAACGTTAATCTAAATGACATTTCAAACAACTTTAATGTTGAGGTCAAGAGATAGTTTTGCTTGGAAAGTCATTTTTTATGGTGAAAGATTATAGGTCATTTTGTTTAAACCCTAATTTGGAGGTCAACTTACCAAGACCATCACTTGCTCAATTTTTATGATATGAAATCTATTCAAGTTGCATGATCAAATTCAAGATGTCTACTTCAACCTTTATGTTTGGAGGAAGTGCAAATTCAACTTGCAAATACATGTGATAAAGTGAAACATTATAGGTCATTTTGGGCCAATACCATTGAACAAGTGATTTTCCTCAACTTCTAAAATGCATAACTCCTTCATTCAAAACCAAATGAGGTAAAATTTGTGACCAAATTGAATGGATTTGAAATAGATACAACTTTGATGAAGGAACATTTTTCATTTGAAGTCCATAGAAAAAGTTACTAAAGGTGGAAGAAGTGAACATATGGCTTGATACTTAGAATTTTTTCCCGATATGTTTGATTTTCCAAACTTCCACCTCAAAATTCATCATGATACAAGATTCAAATGAAAAAGTGTTCAACATGAAAGTTGTTCCTCTTGATTTAGCCTTTCTAAAAAGTCTAAATTCATCTAATTTGGACAAAGTATGAATGACTTGGGCATGGCACAAAGTTGAAGGACCATTTGGATAATTTAAAGTTCCATTTTTCATACACGATTGCATGGCCCTTCCACGTGATTTCGGCATTGCTTACACATAATTTTGGACCTAAGTGCATCATTTGATGGGCCTATCACACGCCCATGCAAGCATGCAAGTGAGATTTCCAACTTTGGCCAAAAATGGAAGTGTGCAATTATCAATCTCCTTGGCTATAAATAGAAGCTCCATTGCTCCGAATTGGGGACCCTAGCGCGCAAGCTTTGAATCAGCAACCCTAAACCCTCACATTCAAAGGATAAGCTTGAAGATTTTCTTTGAAAATCGAGTTTGAATCTCTCACCGTTTTTGAGATTGAAACTCCAAGAGTCCTTCCTTCTCTTTAATCCATTTCCACTCCATTAAGCATCTGAAGCAAGGCCAAGCATAATTGAGAACAAGATCGTGCCAATCTGAAGCTACATTGAAGGTGATTTTCAGAATTTTTCATCTCTTCGATTCTCACTTAATTCTCCATTATTCTTGTTGATTTTTGGTTGTCTAAAGTCCTATCAATGTAGGCAACAAGATTGAGTTGCTTAGAGGTTAAATCGAAGCAACTCAGATCATGATCCTCAAATTTCAACTTCCTGTATCTTTCTATATACTTGGAATTAGACAAAATTGAGGCCAGATTCAAGCTCCTGAGCATTTTTTATTTAAATTCATGTCCTCCTTTTTCATTTTGGTGATGGTTGAGGATGGAGCAGTCTGGTGAGGTCCATCGGAGAAGAAGACCGGAGCTCTGGCTCCGGCGATGTGTTGGCATCCTTCTGAACCATATGATCCGTTTAAATTATTTTAATCTTGAGCGTCCAAAGTGATTACCACGTGTGTGGGACATTTGACTAGGGAACACATGGATAGCACGCTCTGAGCCACTTGATCTGCCACCTCAATTAATGAAGGAGATCAAGTCGTCCACGTTTTTTTTGTAATTTCTGATTTTTTTATTTTAATTGCCTTATTTTCATTAATTCGTATTAATTTTAATATTGATCCAAAAAATATAGGACTTTCACCAAAAAAATTCAAATATTTTTCTCTTTCATTTTATGAATTAAAATTATTTTTTGGATCAATATTAATATTTCTTATGATTTAATTGTTTTTGTGCATATCTTTAATTATTTAAAAATATATTTAAGTTTCCAAAAATAATGAAATTTTTTCTCCAAGGTCCTTTGACCTTGTTTGTCTTATGATAAATCTCTTAGCTATTTATTTGGTGTTTTGAAGAGGTTTTAGGTTTTTGATCAACCATAATTTAATTTAATGCATTTTTAATTGTTTTTAATTGTTTAATTGTGAATAAATTGTGTTGAGCTATTTCCATTGACTTGCTGAGTTTGGCTATGTTATTTGGGCCTTGGTCAAGGTTGATTTGACTTTGTTGGATTAAAATCATTGGATTTAGGGGATTGATGAAATATACATTTCATCTCCCAAAATGAATGAATGATTTTAATTTGATAAAAGTCCTCCCATGACCAATTTGTGTTTGTCTCATTTCCCTTCCCTCTTCATCTTCAATCCCCTTCTATCCCATCCATTTCACTGACCTATGATATCTCTATATCCTAAGGCTAATTGGTTCATATACCAATACAAGTATGAATGAGATTAGGTCCACCCTTTTGCCATTTTTTTAAGTGTGGTATGTTTTAGGAGTATGGTTCATTATACCATATCTCTAACATGCATTAACACTAAAATTTCTATTGCCCAACCTCAGATAGTTGTGATTTCTACATAAGTCCAATTATGATTGCTTAACATAACGCTAAATTTTGACCCAAAAACATAACATTCTAGTAAGTGAGATTGTAAGTCTCTCCCCTTTCATGGTATTGTGTGGAAACTTGGCCTTTTTTCCTTCCTTTGGAAGATGTCTTGGTTCAAGGATCCATGCTTGTGAAAGAGGGTTGAGTGTTCTCCAAAGAATGACTTAAACAATTGAAAAACAAAAACAATACTAACATCTAATCAACTAACATTTGACTAACCTTTTAATTTCAAGCCATTTATTTTTATGCACTTTAAATTCAAGTCATTTATCATTTGTCATTATACATATCATTTAACTTATTTATTTTAGTGCCATTTTTAATTTGCTCACTTGAGCCATATGCTGTTAATATATTGTGATTGTATATACTTATCTTGTACCTTGTTTGTGTTTGTGGACTTAGGACCTTAATGTACATAATAATAACAAAAACCCCTAAAAAATGTTTGTGTGGACTGTTGGATTTGATCTGAGACTTGGACTTATAATTAGGCAACATTCCCTATGCAAAAGGACTTGGCCAATGTCAACTTTTCTGAAGCCAAGCCATTGTGAATTGAACTTTCATCTGATGCAAGTATTGAGATCCACGTGAATTCATATGCTACATGGTCTTGATGAAGATATTACTTTGAACCTATGTTTAATGCCTTATTCTAAGCCATTCAAGGAGTATGTCATCTGATGCATGGGAGCTTAAGAAGAAGACTATGGAGTTGCTAGCTTGGATGTGACTATCTTTATTTGATGTCTTACTCTTCATCTTACTATTTGTGTATTGGTATTGCTTGATTCTAAAGTCCAAGGGAAAATTGGGTTTCTATAGGACATTCTTGTCTATTGGATTGCATCCCATTTGGTCATATCTTTTCAACTCTTAACTTTTAAATTTTTGCTTAGGATTAGTCTCTTCATCTCCCCCCACTTCTTAAATTTCAAATCTCTCCCCTCTTTCAAAATCTTCTTTGCTTGTGATTTCTAAACTTAGACTCTTTATTGCAAATTAGAAACTTTGGCCTTATGCCATTGCATTTTTAAAACTCTCTTTCTTAATTAAATTTGTAAATGAATCTAACCATATTGACTTAAAATTTCAAAAGACAAAAAGAACTAACACCAATTCAAATTCTTTTAGGCCTTTTGTGCCTCTTTTAAACCTAAACTTTTGTTAAAAGCAATCAACTCACTTTGAAATTGATACCACGAACTACGAGGTTTTGATCCCTCATTTTTATGTTGGTACGTAGGCACAAGTCCGAAGGTCTTGTCAAACACAAAAATATAATTAATGAATTCTTTTCTCATCCCCACACTCTATTTATTGCAAACATCTTTTCATACCAAAATACATGTTCACATAAAAAAGGGCTCCCTAGGAGTACCTAGGACATTGTGGGTGCTAACACCTTCCCTCTATGTAACCAACCCCCTTACTTGTAATCTCTGGCATTTTATTAGTTTTGATTTGAAAACTTCTTATCTTTGGGTTTTATTCGTACTTTTCCCTTTTCCCTTGGAAACAATAAAAGCGCGATGGCGACTCTGGTTTTATTGACGTTAAGCTTATCCATAGCTTAATGGTCATGAATTTACTGCTACAGAAATTCAGTGGCGACTCTGCTGGGGAGTAGTCCTCAGTGGGTTTAGCCTACTTTTTTATGTGTATATAATTGTATATTTGATGTTTGTATATTTTTTTTGTATGATATAATCTGATCGTTATGCTTGGTGATCTCTGAGTGGTGAGATAAGTTCTAACCTGAACTTGAGATAAGCTCCTTAAGGGGACGTCATAGTACTGGGCCATTGTAGTGATAACACCATAATCAACCTTCTCAGCCAGAAGACCTATGATGTTCCTAAAATTGGCTCTGAATTTGTTGTCTTTGAGGGTTGTCACCTTTGAGCCTAGGACCTTCAATAAACTGATGTCATGACTCTTGAATCGGAAAGTAGAGGTGCTTTTCCTTGCTGAAGTATCCATAATTGTGTAGGAAAAAGTCTTGTAATTCTGCGTTTGAACAAACAAAAATCTTTAAGAGCTTTTCTTATTATTTGATGATGAATGTATGAATGAATGAATTATTGTTTTTTTTATTTCCACAGGTTTTAGGCATGGGTTCACGGTTTCAGACCATTGTGACGAAGCATGGAGTTTAATAATGACTGCTTAGAAAACCAAGGTTCTCGCTTTGTATGATCTAGGGATTTTGGAAAAAATTAGGTGTAAGACACTGCCCTTAGAGTCATGGACTTCCTTGACTGCCAGCCGCATATGTCAATTTACTTGCCAGGCGACTGCTCCATCAAGGTCATCTACTCTAAGTGAGATCTTAGTATCGACCCTTACGAGGAAGGCACCTTGGTGGCCTATACTACACGACCATCGGTCTAGGATGACCATGGTTAAAGGTTCTACAAAAGGGATCTTAGGATCACTGACTCTAGTAAAGGAAAGGATGCTTACGTTGAAAGCGCGACGATCATCACTCCCCTTAAGAGAATCTACCACTAAGTGAGATTCTCGTACGACCCTAACGAGGAAGGCACCTCGTGGACCAATACTACCCAACCTCTCCTATCTCAAGCAATCTCTCAAACTCGGGTGGAAAGTCTTTCACACAGAGTTTTCTTTGCAATCATTATTGCTTCCAAATTTCTTCATCATGAAACCAGGGATTCTGATCAAGTAACAAAGAGAAATATGTACATGTTAGCAACAAAAAGCAATATATACATACAAAATAAATGACAGATAAATCTCAGTGTACGTAAAAAGAAATCAACCCAAACTAGGCTATATTCGCTTAGGGAAACCATTTCGTTCCCAACAGAGTTTCCAGTTGTCGCTACCGGGGTTTCAGATAACGAGTGAACTGGACGGAATGAACGAAAGATCATAAGAGTCGCCACCAAATTTTATTTTATGTGCCTCCATCGGAGAAGGCGAGGGGAAATAGTCGATAAAACCCTCAGAAAGACAAGCGCACACGAAGCGCTATAAAAAAAGATAAAGTATTGGTCTCGCAATCGAGATTAGGGTTCAAAAGTTAATTACGCGAGGGGAAGGTATTAGCACCCCTCACGTCCATGGTACTCCATGGGAACCATTTGGATTGTTTTTACGTACGTGGGATTTATCTGCCATTGTTTTATCTTTTAAAAGAATGTGTGAAAGAGGGGGTGTTTTTGTTATTATAGTGCTCGCCAAGGATTGGGGCCCTTGTGTCTACGTATCACTCATTGGGGATGAGGAATCAGAGCTCCATAGTTCGAAGTAGAAAATGTTTGTGTGTTGGTTGATTTTACCTTTGAGAAAAGAGTTTTTAAGTGGGTGCCCTAAGGTACGGAAAATTAGGTTTGATGGGTTATGTTGATTTTAACTTAAACAAGGGTTTATGAAAAGAGTTTGTGATTAGATTGCACTAAAGTCTATGGGTAGAGGTGATTATTCTAGATAACAAGCGAAGCGTCTTGCATCCAAAATAATCAGAGTGAGTGTAGCAATGCTTCATTCTCACTTGTTCTCCACCACTTAAGGCTCGTGGTGCATGTTGATTGTTTTTTTAAGTGTCGGGTTTTTGTTATCGTCTCCACAGGGATTGTGAGATATCACCGCCTTTCGACAGTTGTTTTAATTCTTAGTTTAAGGTAACAATGGGGTTTTGGTTTTAGTCACGGTATCTTGCATAAAAGTGTAATAAAATGCGGTAAAAGTTTTGGTTTTTCTATTTGAGAAATATTGCCAAAGTTAGGGTTCGACGATCACTTTGCATGTATATGTTCGATCAACAAAACTTATAAACTCCTTTAGATGATAAACTATTTCACAAAGTCCTCCCAATGTGTTTATCTCTAACACACATTGTGAGTTTTCCCATTTTGATCCATTGTTTATCTCTAACACAATCTATCAAAATGACAACTTTTTGGTTCAACCTTATGGTGAACAAATTCATTTATTACTATCTCTAGCTAACAAACAAGATTGGATGAAAACCTAGGTAAAGAGTTGGTAAACATCTCTCGATCATAAACCAACACAAAGAGTTTTCAATAAAACAAAGTTTTCACCATATATTCATCATTAAAGAGTTTACAAATGAAGATCATCTCATATACACACAAAGCTTATGACCATCTACATCTAACCTTGACAAAATGAAGAACTTAGCTACTCATTTTCATGGTAGCTTGGTCAACAAGTTTCGGAAGAAGGTTGATCAACATCCGAGTCGAATAATCGAGATTGGATGGGAATCCACCTTCTTTTTGTGAAAGATTGTTAAGAGATGAAGAGAAATGATTTCTAGGTCACAAAGTATCTCTAGAGCAATGCTGGAAAAATATCTAGAAAGTAAAAAAGTATGGAAGTGTAAAGTATGGCTCCAAAAAGTAGCCCTTGCTACTTATAGTGCTGCTACTGAGCTGTCATGCTCGCTAGGCGAGCAGAATGGCTCGCCTAGCGATCCCCAAAATGAGGCACCTGAGGCACCTGCGCCCAAAGAAATATCCTTTGCCAGATTTGCATGTTCGCTAGGCGAACAAAACCTTCGCTAGGCGAAGCCCACGCTTCAACCCTCGCTCCAGCGAGCTTAGGAGGTTTTGCTACTGGAATTGCTCGCTGGGAGCTCGCTAATGGCTCGCCTAGCGAGTGAGTGCTGGCTGCGCTTTTGACCAAGTCTGGACGTATTCGCTACCACCTTCGCTGGATGCTCGCCTAGAGAGTTTGTTGATGTTTGCTACTGTAAAATACTGGAGCTGTTCGCTGGATGCTCACTGGAGCCTCGCCTAGCGAGCTCTTCGCCACAACCCTCGCCTAGCGAGCAAGCTGATGAATGCATCCTTTATTTGGTCCCTTTGCCAACTTTCTTGTGCCTTCATTTTCTATTATTTCATGCCTAATTCCTGCACAATAACACACAAATCAAAGGTACCGAGATCGTTTATCATTGTATTACAATTCATCTAAAACAAAGGTTGTTTCGAACACTTTAGCAAGGAAATGGAGTGAAAGATGCCCATATTTGATAGCTCAAATAAGCACTTTTGGGTATCTAACAACTCTCCCCAACTAGATTCTTGCTTGTCCTCAAGCAAAGTATGCCTCTTGAAGTACAAGAGGATTTGCTTTAAGAAAAAGGTTTCTCCGAAGTCGGATAAAACGGCTCAAACACAAGCGAATCAGCAGATACAAATTTCCAACGGTTAGAATAGCATAATACACAAGAACTAAAACTTAATAGCAATGCGAAATATGTATCTATCCATAACAATATTATCTTGAATGAATCACCCTATCTCTCCTCTTCGAGTAAGGATTGAAGAAATTACGCGTTTGCAACCGCGGGAATAATCTCACTCTCCTACAAATAATGAAGAAATCAATTCAATTCATACAATGTCTAACAATTATAAATGGTAATGTGGAAGCACGAAGATCACTAAGGCCTTTTCGGTTGAAGTTTGGTTAGGTTAACAAACAAGGGTCATTTCTAAGGCCATTGAAAACGAAATTGCCGATGCAAAAGAGACATTCACTGTACATTATTCACACATCTCAACTTCGTTCCATTTATTTCTCATTTGAAACCTTCACAACTCTTATTTCACAACTCAATTTTTGTTTTTCACTATTTTTCTTCCAAGCAAGCATTCATTTTCATTTTCTCTATTTTTTTTCTTTTCTTTCACATCATATTTACAAAACAGATGTTTCTCTTTTCTATATTTTATATATATATTTTTTATGCTTGCTCGGTTTTTCAAGAGTTGTGGCACTTACCGATTCTCATTTTCGTTCTCCCCAACTTATTTCTTACTCACCCTAAGTGAATGCTCTTGACTTTTTACGGCAAAAGAACAATTATCAAAATTTTCCGGGTTTCAAGAAAAAAAGATTTTTGAAATCTCGCTTTATTTCAAGCTGAGATTCAACTGTTTAAGCTCAAAGGGGTTAACGAATACTCTCTCTGCTCACAGGTAAGTTGTATTTGGAACTGGTTGTGCTCGATAGAAAACAAGTGCCTTGATCATTTCTAATTGCTTCCACATATTCACAATAATAAAAGACAAAGCATGAACCAAATGAATCAACAAAGCTTATTAGAATCCAGCATTTAAGTGTACAATGGAGGTTTCCTCACAATTTGTGGTTTTAAATCCTAGATGAAACATTCATTCAATTATGTTGCAAAAAGACAATATTCAATTACAAAAAAGAGTAAAGTTCTTAATGCATTCTAAAATTCTAGCCGGAGGTAACCATGTACCTTAGCATTATTCACTTGTTTATTTTTATCATTGTCATCCAAGCTCGGATGCACCTTCATTGGATACTTCTTTGAGGAGCAACCAATCTAGAAGGTTTGACACTCAACCAACCAAAAATTATTAAAACAAAAGAAATTTAAAACATAAATAATAACATTACTTCAAAATTTAAAATTGTGCATGGGGGACAAAACACCCCAAAAGTACATAACCAAAATCAAAATACACAAATCTGAAAATACAATAGAAATACGACATAATATGAAAAATAAAATAAACTTAGCCCTCCAAGGACTCATAACCCTCATCACTACCGGCTTCAGAATCGGTAGCCTCATCATCATCATCATCATCAGCAGCAGCATCACCAGAAGAAGCACCAGCACCAACTGCACCAGCACCCACCCCCTCTCCAAACACAGGCCTGTCCACAGGCCAGCTAGCGTGCTACAGAAACTGCTCACGTGACATCATAGAATGCTCACCGGAGGGGTCGCGCATCTGCAACTGTAACAGCTGCATAGAATTGTGCATATCGAGCATGGCGCGCTGAGTTGCCGCCATCCAATCCCAGTTGTAGTTGCAGGCAACCTGCTGGAAAGGATCGGATCCTAGAGTAAAAGTACCAGGACCATCAGAAGCCCCGGTAACCTCAGCAGTTGAACTACTTCTTACATTCTTCGGTTTGCAGTACTTGGCCACGTATCGGTCATCAATGGCCGGCGGGATCCTTACTTGACCCTTGGAGGGTAGCCTCACCCTCGCTTGTTGGCACAAAGCCATGATTAGACAAGGGAAAGCCAGGGGAAAATTCACTCGTGCCCCCGACTTTAGCCCGCTTTCAATCACGGACTTCAACTCCAAAGCAATAATCCTCGCCACATCAATCTGGATATTCGTGAGGATGCTGCGTACCAAGTGTGCCACTGGGATCGACACGGTAGAAGTATGAGACTTGGGTTTGATGTTTGTAAGAACCAACAAAAGGATCAGTTGAGCCAAGGGAATCATGTCCTCCCTATGGTATCTCATCGGAACCCCAGATGGGTTCAGCTCAACTGATTTCCCTTCCAAAAGCAGGGCAGCAAAAATCGAATCGGTATCCCGGTGAAGCCTTAAATCTTGGTGGTAGGTGTCTCTCTCATTGGCTCCCAGATGGAGCGGTTCACCCAGGACACGGTTAATTGCATCCCGGTCGAATGCAACAGGACGGCCGGACACTCTAGACGTCTATGTGAATGGCTCGTCGTCGTTCGGCAGTGCCTTCGCGTAGAACTCACGCACTGTTGCGATGTCGTAATGCTCCAGGGGGGATATTAACCGGTCCCACTTTTTGTTGTTAATCAACCCGGCGAATGTACGGTTCGTGCCTTCAGGGTTGATTATAAATCTCTTTTCCGGCAAAATCTTTCGCTTTTCCAAAGCAACATGTGTTGCTGCTTGCTTTGGCTCGACAAATTTGTCGGTGTCGAATTGTATTGGTACGGGACGGGAAGTGTTCCCGCCCTTTCTCTTTTTCGAAGCTCCAGACCTGGATTCCATCTGCAAAGACATAGAGAGGAAACAACACAAACACAAAACAGATTAGAAAGCAAAACCAGAATTCCAACTACTGTCATGGTCGCTGCTGCTTCGCCTAGCGAGAACCTAGCGAAGCTTCGCTACAGGTTCGCCTAGCGAAGTGGCAGCGAATGCTCGCCACTGATTCGCCTAGCGAGTTGCTAGCGAATCTTACGGGTGTTTGGGTTCTGCAATGTTTACACTAAAATTTCAGCAAAACCCAAGGTCTCATGGTATCTATTTCAGAACAATATGATTTATCAAGAAAGACATCGTTCTAAGGTACATGCAAATCTACACCCACATGCAAAACCTAATGCACTCATTCCCCCAAATTCACCCTAAATGACATATACTTCAGAAATTTACAATGTGCAAGCATAAAGTAATGAGAAGGAGCAAACCTGGTTTGAGATCTGTAGAAGTTAGAATGGACAATGATGGTTGCAATGTAACAGGTGGGGTTGTGAGTGAGATGCAAAGTGAGAGTGTGTGTGAGTTCTGCAGTTCAGAGTTATAAAAAGAAAAATGGTAGTTGGGCCTAAAAGAGTGGCCTGCTGAGAATTAAATGAGTTCTGCCACGCAGCGCTCGCTGCTGCTTCGCCTAGCGAGCAGCTAGCGAATCCGCTCGCTACTGCTTTGCCTAGCGAGCATCTAGCGAGCATGACAGCATTTGCTTTTTCAAAAATAGCATTCCTGGGACATTCAGCAAGGTTTAACAATTGGAATCCCAATACGACACCACAGAAAAACTGTAAATACTTACAATGTTGGGGTGTCTCCCAACAAGCGCTTGTTTAACGTCGGATAAGCTCGACGGTTCGATGCTCACAGAGGAGCATCCAAAGAAATAGCACAGCTCTCGCGATCCACATGACCGCCGAGATAACCCTTCAAACGTTGGCCATTAACGATCCAACTCTCCTTCTTTTCCATGTCCTCAATGACAATAGCTCCGTACTCCTTAACTTCTTTGACCCGAAATGGCCCAGACCATTTTGATTTCAACTTTCCGGGGAATAACTTCAACCTGGAATTGAACAATAGGACCAACTGTCCGGGCACAAATTCTTTCTTTCGAAGCTTCTTGTCATGATATTTTTTTACCTTCTCTTTGTACAACCAACTTGAGTGATATGCGGCATTGCGCATCTCTTCCAACTCGAGCAGTTGCACCTTCCTTTTCTCACCGGCCAAATCCTTTTCAAAATTTAAAAATCTCAGATCCCACAAGGCTTTGTGCTCCAATTCGACCGGCAAATGGCAAGTTTTACCAAACACCAATTGAAAAGGAGTGAGCCCAATTGGAGCTTTAAAGGCGGTACGGTATGCCCATAACGCTTCATCCAATTTTTGTGACCACTCTTTTTTCGAATTTGACACAGTTTTTTCGAGAATTCTCTTAATCTCACGATTAGAGACTTCGGCTTGCCCATTAGCCTGTGGGTGATATGGAGTTGCCACTCTGTGTGATACACCGTAACGTTTTAAAATGCTTTCCAACGGTGCATTACAAAAGTGTGACCCTCCGTCACTTATCAACACTCGGGGGGTTCCGAAACGGGAAAATATGTTTTTCTTCAAAAAAATTATTACCGTTTTCGCATCCGCCCGAGGTGAGGCAATCGCCTCAACCCACTTAGAAACGTAATGAACTGCGACAAGCATATACTCGTTACCATAAGAGGGTGGGAATGGTCCTACAAAATCGATGCCCCAACAATCAAATACTTCGACCTCTTGGATGTTTTGGAGAGGCATCTCGTCTGTCTTACCAATCCCACCGCTTCTCTGGCAACTATCACAACTTTGCGCATGGGTATGTGCGTCTTTGAAAATAGTGGGCCAATAAAATCCTGACTGAAGGATTTTAGTGGCCGTTCTCACCCCATTATAGTGTCCGCCGTAAGGCAAGTTGTGACAATGCCAAAGGATGCTCTGCGCTTCATCGCCAGTAACGCATCTCCTTAAAAGGTTATCACTACCCAACTTAAACAAGTACGGGTCATCCCATACGTAATACTTGGCATCCGAAAGGAACTTCCTTTTTTGGTTCGAAGTTAGGTCGGGAGGCACAAAACCACTAGCCTTGTGGTTCGCAAAGTCTGCAAACCACGGCCTAACTTGAATTTTGAAAAGTTTTTCATCAGGAAACTCTTCCCGGATTTCCTTCTCTGAAGCGGTAACCTCCACATTAACTAAGCGAGATAAATGATCCGCCACCAAATTTTCCGATCCTTTCTTGTCTTTGATTTCAACATCAAATTCTTGCAACAAGAGGATCCAACGGATGAGCCTTTGCTTCGAATCCAGTTTGGTGAGCAAATATTTAATCGCCGAGTGGTCGGTATACACTACGACTTTAGACCCTATAATATAAGACCTAAACTTTTCAAGCGCATACACTATCGCAAGTAATTCTTTTTCAGTGGTGGCATAGTTAATTTGAGCCTCATTAAGAACTTTACTTGCGTAATGTATTGCATGAAAATTTTTCTCTTTTCTTTGGCCTAATACCGCTCCGATTGCATAGTTGCTCGCATCACACATTAGCTCAAAATTTAAATTCCAATTTGGAGCGACTATAATTGGAGCGGTAACCAATTTTTCTTTCAAAGTCTCAAAAGCTTGCAAACATTCATCGGTTAAGAGAAATACCTGGTCCTTAGCTAGCAAATTACTCAAAGGCTTAGCTACCTTTGAGAAGTCTTTGATAAAGCGCCGATAGAACCCGGCGTGCCCCAAAAAGCTTCGGATTCCCTTCACATTCACCGGAGGAGGTAACTTTTCAATCACTTCAACCTTAGCACGATCAACTTCAAGCCCTCTTGAAGAGACTTTATGGCCAAGCACTATCCCCTCGGTCACCATGAAGTGGCACTTCTCCCAATTAAGCACAAGATTGGTCTTCACACATCTTTCAAGCACCGTTTTTAAGTTTGCCAAGCATAAACTAAAGGAACCACCAAATACCGAGAAGTCATCCATGAAGACTTCCATTGTTTTCTCAATAAGGTCGGCAAAAATGGCTTGCACACATCTTTGGAAAGTCGCCGGTGCATTGCACAACCCAAAGGGCATTTTTCGGTATGCGAAAATTCCAAACGGACGTGTGAAAGCCATCTTTTCATGATCGGCCGGGTCAACCGCAATTTGGTTATACCCGGAATAGCCATCCAAGAAACAATAGTATTGTTGCCCCGAGAGTCTTTCGAGCATTTGATCCATGAACGAGAGTGGAAAATGATCTTTTCGAGTTGCGGTATTCAACCGCCTATAATCAATACACATTCGCCACCCTGTTGCAACTTTAGTAGGGATCAACTCATCCTTGTCATTTCGGATCACGGTAATTCCACCTTTCTTCGGAACCACATGCACAGGACTAACCCATGGACTATCCGAAATCGGGTAAATCATTCCCGCATCCAACAACTTGACAACTTCCTTTCTAACAACCTCCTTCATAGTAGGATTTAAGCGGCGTTGTGGTTGAGCTACCGGCTTAAAATCCTCTTCCATTAAGATCTTGTGCATGCAATAGGAAGGACTAATTCCTTTTAGATCGGAAAGAGTCCAACCCATGGCTTCTTGATGTTTTTTAGCATATTGATCAAACGGGCTTCTTCATCATTTGACAAAAGGTTGCTTATGATGACCGGCTTTGCTTCGGTCTCATCTAGGAATACATACTTCAAAGTAGAAGGTAACATTTTCAATTCAATAGGCGCTTTTTCGTCATTAACCTCCTTCTTCAAGTCTTCCTCCTCAACTTCCCACGGTTGTAGTTCGTTTAAACCATCAAGTTCCCTTAAGCATTCATCAAGAGCTTGCTCTTCTTCAACTGTGAAAACTTCAAATGAGTCATCAAGAGCTAACTCCATAGGAGATATCTCATGAATATGCTTAGAAACTTCCAAAATTGCCTCTTCGATCACATCGATGCGAAAACTATCACTTCTATCTTTTGAATGCTTCATTGCTTCGAATAGATCAAAAGTAACTTCTTCATTTTGGACTCTCACCTTCATCAAACCGTCATCAACGTCTATCATCATGCACGCGGTTTTCATGAACGGTCGGCCCAGAATGAGCGGAGCATCATCATCCTCTTCCATATCAATAACAATAAAATCGACCGGGAAAAAGAATTTGTTGACTTTAACCAAAACATCTTGGGCTATGCCATGAGGATGGGTAGTCGACTTATCGGCCAATTGCAAAGTCATCCGGATGGACTTAATTTCAATGTTGCCAAGCCTCTTTACAATAGACAATGGTATAAGATTAATGCTTGACCCCAAATCAATTAGTCCTTTTCCGACATAGATATCACCAATTTTAACCGACAAAGTAACTCGTCCTGGATCAACCTCTTTTTTCGGAAGCGTCCTTTGAATGATTACACTAGAGCTCGCATCTAGGACAATGGTCTCCGGTTCCGTATACCTCCGCTTTTTTGTAAGTATGTCTTTCATGAGTTTGGCATACTTGGGCATTTGCTCCAATGCTTCGGCAAACGGAATGTTGATTTGCAGTTGTTTGAAAATATCCATGAACCGGGCGTAATGCCGTTCATTCTCCCTTTTAGATGGAGCATGTGGATAAGGAAGGTTTTGGATTGGAGTAGCGCTTACTACCTCCTTTCCTTTAGCAACTCTAGAACTTCTCGCTCTTGGCTTTTTCACTTCCTCCCCCATTACTTCATCACTCTTATTTTTCTCAATTTCCACACTTTCTTTCTTTTCAACTTCACAATTCTTTTTGTTCTTTTCAACTTCTTCCTCACTCCACTCCCCCACTTCACCATCAATATTATCCTCCAATATTTCCTCCTCATTTTTCTTCTTTTCCTCTCTTTGTTCACTCTCATCTCTTTTTTTATTCTCACTAATCAACTCCCTCCCACTTCTCGTCGTGATCGCTTTACAATGCTTCTTAGGATTTGTTTGCGTGTTTGCCGAAAAAGATGGACCGGGTTGTTGTTCCGCTAGTTGCTTAGCAAGTTGTCCAACTTGAGTCTCGAGATTTTTGATTGCCGCATCGTTGCTCTTTTGATTAGCCATTGACATTTGCGTGAATTGTGTCAATGTCTCTTCTAACTTTGAAGTTACGACCGGCGGTTGTTGAGGTTGATAAGGATTTTGGGGAGGGTTTTGACGGCTAGAAGAACCACCCCCATAACCTTGGTTATGGTAATAGTTACTCCTAGGTTGGAACCCTTGATTCCCTTGGAAGTGTTGTTGTTGATTTTGAGGATGTGGTTGATAAGGTTATTGTTGTTGTTGTTGGTAGTCTCGTTGGTTCGTCATGTAGTTTACTTCTTCGAACCCGGGAGGTGGACAAAATCTGGTGTCATGCTCACCTTTGCAAAGCTCACAACAAGCTATTTGTTTAGCTTTTGAAGGTTCTCTCAACTCTTTTATTTGCTGCGTTAAGAGTTCCACTTGTTGTGAAATGAGTTTGTTTTGGGCAAGAATGGCATCGTTCGTCCCAAGTTCAAGCACTCCCGGCTTCTTCAAAGAGTTGCCTCTACTTTGACTTTGGAGATCATTTAGAGCCATTCGATTTATGATATTTGTAGCTTCTTCGGCGTTTTTAGACAATAAAGAACCACCCGAGGTAGCATCCAACAAAGTCTTGCAGTTTGGTTGAAGTCCATTTTTGAAAATATGGATTTGAGTCAATTCATCAAAACCATGCCCTTTACATTTCTGAAACATGGATTTGAATCTTTCCCACGCCTCATTTAATGATTCGTTGGTTCCTTGTGAAAACACTAAGATGGCCGTCTTGGATTCCATGAACCGGTTGTGGGAGAAAAATCTTTCGATGAACTTCTCTTCCAACACGTTCCAATCTGTCATGACGGCAGGTGTTTGATCTAAGTACCAATCTTTTGCTTTACCGAGCAAGGCGTGGGGAAATAATCTTTTGAACAACGGTAGCTCTTGAGCTTGATCAACTCCGTCCGCCAATGCTATCTCGTAAAATTTGGTGAGAAAAGCAAAGGGATCTTCATGGTCCATTCCGGTGAATGGACTTCCATATAGTAAATTAAGAGTTCCCGTCTTCATCTCGGCTTGCCTTCCAGTGTGGTTGGTAAACTGAGCAGTATTCCTTGGACTGTTTACACATGGAGTGGAAATGGGCGGTGGTTGTGGTTCCATGATAGGTATGAATGGTGGTGGATGCGTGGTAGAAGAACTTTCTCCTTGTTCTTGTCGTTGTCTAGCTTGTTGCCTCCTTCGTCTCGTTCTGCTATTCAGCCTCCTTGCGGTTCTTTCGATCTCGGGATCAAAAAGAAGTTTGTCCACAGGAATCTGCCCTCGCATAAAACGAAAGTTGCACACTAAACCAAACAAATTACAAGCAGAAGTCAAAAATTTGAAAGCTAAAAATCAAGCAACTATTGCGATGCTCGCAATATCAATTCACAATCCCCGGCAACGGCGCCATTTTGTTGATTGTTTTTTTAAGTGTCGGGTTTTTGTTATCGTCTCCACAGGGATTGTGAGATATCACCGCCTTTCGACAGTTGTTTTAATTCTTAGCTTAAGGTAACAACGGGGTTTTGGTTTTAGTCACGGTATCTTGCATAAAAGTGTAATAAAATGCGGTAAAAGTTTTGGTTTTTCTATTTGAGAAATATTGCCAAAGTTAGGGTTCGATGATCACTTTGCATGTATATGTTCGATCAACAAAACTTATAAACTCCTTTAGATGATAAACTATTTCACAAAGTCCTCCCAATGTGTTTATCTCTAACACACATTGTGAGTTTTCCCATTTTGATCCATTGTTTATCTCTAACACAATCTATCAAAATGATAACTTTTTGGTTCAACCTTATGGTGAACAAATTCATTCATTACTATCTCTAGCTAACAAACAAGATTGGATGAAAACCTAGGTAAAGAGTTGGTAAACATCTCTCGATCATAAACCAACACAAAGAGTTTTCAATAAAACAAAGTTTTCACCATATATTCATCATTAAAGAGTTTACAAATGAAGATCATCTCATATACACACAAAGCTTATGACCATCTACATCTAACCTTGACAAAATGAAGAACTTAGCTACTCATTTTCATGGTATCTTGGTCAACAAGTTTCGGAAGAAGGTTGATCAACATCCGAGTCGAATAATCGAGATTGGATGGGAATCCACCTTCTTTTTGTGAAAGATTGTTAAGAGATGAAGAGAAATGATTTCTAGGTCACAAAGTATCTCTAGAGCAATGCTGGAAAAATATCTAGAAAGTACAAAAGTATGGAAGTGTAAAGTATGGCTCCAAAAAGTAGCCCTTGCTACTTATAGTGCTGCTACTGAGCTGTCATGCTCGCTAGGCGAGCAGAATGGCTTGCCTAGCGATCCCCAAAATGAGGCACCTGAGGCACCTGCGCCCAGAGAAATATCCTTTGCCAGATTTGCATGTTCGCTAGGCGAACAAAACCTTCGCTAGGCGAAGCCCACACTTCAACCCTCGCTCCAGCGAGCTTAGGAGGTTTTGCTACTGGAATTGCTCGCTGGGAGCTCGCTAATGGCTCGCCTAGTGAGTGAATGTTGGCTGCGTTTTTGACCAAGTCTGGACGTGTTCGCTACCACCTTCGCTGGCTGCTCGCCTAGCGAGTTTGTTGATGTTTGCTGTAACACCCCGATGAAATTAAGATAATTGTTTAAATTAAGTTAATATTTTATTTATTAATTTAATTAAATAATTAGAAAATTATTGGATTATTAATATTATTATTGGGATAATATTATTGGGTTTTATTATTTGAGTATATAAGTTGGAATAATAAAAAGTCCTAATTTTTGGGGAAAAGGGTTTTCACGTGAAAAGGAACAGAGAAGCGGCTGAAAGTGGAAAAAGGCAAAGAGGCAGAGCAAGAGAAGAGGAAAAGCTTGAAGCTAACGGAAGTGCCGGATTAACTCAGGTAAGGGGGGTTTATCATCGATTAACGGGTATTATGGGATAGTATGTGATGGGTAGTGAGAAACCATTGAAATTGCCTCTGATTGAATGATATATGTGATGAACTTGTGACTTATTGATGAACGAATTTGGGTGATGATTGATGAGAAATTCGTAGGAATTAGAGGTAGAAAGGTTAACAATTTGTGAAATCGAAAATGTATGATTCGTGTTAGATGTTATGTGTAATATTATGTGAAATTTGGACTGTGGAAGGGTAAATTGGATAGATCTCGTAGCAGAGAAAGCCATTGCAGATCTGAGAGTTCTGGTTTCTGGTCATACGCGTATGGCACTAGGCAATACGCGTATGAGATGGCTGGTACGCGTATGGCACTAGGCAATACGCGTATGGATGAGGAAGATGATGTTTTGAACGTGTTTTGGTCTCTGTTGGTACGCGTATGGGAATGTGATACGCGTAGCATACGCGTATGGGCGTGGGCATTACGCGTATGGATTTGGTCAGGCGTGGGCAATACGCGTATGGGCATAGGCAATACGCGTATGGGCAGAATTGTGATTTTCTGTGCTGTTGTTGTGCAGTTTTTGGTTGTTTAGGCTGAGTGATGTACTTAGCTGATGTATGATGTAGCAGGGATCATTTCCCGTTGTTTTGAGTAGTATAGGTATTAGTAGAATGTGCTAATACTGTATTTGATTATGTGGCATGATGTGATATGCTTTTGTGATAAAATGTATTAATGATGTGTGATGATAAGCATGATGCTGTGAATGTATCAGTTATGTATGCATTTGTGAATAGACTGTTTTATGGCTTAGAGTGTGAGCTTATGTCTATTCTTGAATTGTTGCTGTTGTTGTTGCATTGCTAGGTGATTAGCATGCTTATTCTAGCCTTTGGGGCTGTAGCTAATTCCCATGGTGAGGAATTAGTGAGTGAGTCATTAGATCTCAAATGAGTGGGACTAGTGAGCTTAGTAGCCGTATCTGGATTTGATCGGTGAGCTTGAACTGTATGTTCAAGAATAGTCGGTACCGCATGTGTGGAGTCTCATTTCATAATGAATGTATGGCATATAATATGAATGGATGTATTCCAGTATTATATGTGTGTTATGTGTTGTGTTGTTGATGTTGAGTATGGTTGAGATTATACATATGCTATATGTTACTGTTGAATATGATGTTTGAACGGATATTGCCGTTGCTGAGTGCGTAGTCTGATTAGGGTGAATTGATGTGTTATTTACTTAGCATTACATGTTGTTCTATAATGCTTATTATATTGATTGAGGAACTCACCCTTACATCTATTTTTTAGGTAACGAGCAGTGAGTTGAGTAGAAGCTAGTGCTATGGAGTCTAGTGTCGTCCTTAGTGGGTCATGCTCTGGTAGATGTAACATCGGGAGGGAATGTTTGACTATGTTTTAATTTAGTTGTTGATTCAACTTTACATGTAATGTAGTACATGATTTGAATGTCGATGTTTTGTACCCGCTGCGAATTATGCAAAAGAGTCTTATTTTGATTTAATAAATGAGCATGACAGGATATTTTGATAATTGTTGTGACATGATTGTGTGACACCCTTCGGGGCATAATTACTCTGATTGATATGTTATTATTTTAATTAAATATTTTGGGGTATTTAGAAGGGTGTTACATTTGCTACTGTAAAATACTGGAGTTGTTCGCTGGATGCTCGCTGGAGCCTCGCCTAGCGAGCTCTTCGCCACAGCCCTCGCCTAGCGAGAAAGCTGATGAATGTATCCTTTATTTGGTCCCTTTGCCAACTTTCTTGTGCCTTCATTTTCTATTATTTCATGCCTAATTCCTGCACAATAACACACAAATCAAAGGTACCAAGATCGTTTATCATTGTATTGCAATTCATCTAAAACAAAGGTGGTTTCGAACACTTTAGCGAGGAAATGGAGTGAAAGATGCCCATATTTGATAGCTCAAATAAGCATTTTTGGGTATCTAACAGTGCACAATACTAATCATGGTTATTAAGTATTTTGAGTTTGATTATAAAAAAACCGTTTGACGTTGGATCAAGGGTTTGTTTATTCAATTATGAAATTTGGCTAATGCAACGTGAATGCAAAGTAACCGACAAGGAAATAAATAGGTCTCATTATAAGGTAGCCCAAGAGAAAGTCTTGTGTGTACAAAAGTGTGAGCTATGCTAAACAAAGGATAATGGTCTTACAAACATGTTCCCCGAAGGTGATGCCATGATGCCATTCTTACAACTGGAATATAAGTTACAGATGAAACCCAAGTATTTATAGAGTGCCACAAAGAAAGTAATGAAAAGACTCCAAGCTAAGGTCCTAAATGGGATCCTCTAAGTCCAAGTGATTAACTGTTTTTGGTATTTTAATTTTATCATGTTTTGGTTGTTTTTTAAATGATGACAATTAATAAAGAACAAAAGTAAAATGTATAATGAGTTTGTACAATGATAATGAATATGTGCATGACATAATAAGTAAAGAACAATAATAACAATGATAATAATAATAAAAGGTTAGCAGTGATCAAAGTTAAATCATGTCAAAGTTAGGGTTATGGACAAGTTTTGAGGATTGCCTATCTCTAGGTCAATATATTCAAAATATGGCGCATCGAAGGATAACTTATCACTGATGCAAAGTAAGGAAGATGATCAATAGATTAACTTACCCTAGATTTGCAACAATGAAAGTTGCTCAATCTCAATTCCATCTATCAATAAATTGATAAAGAGAAGACTATACAACCCAAAATTGAGCGATTGATTTTAATTGTTTTAGTTAACAAGTTATATTGAACCAAATGAAATATTAACAAGTTACATGAACCAGATGAAATATTAACAAGTTAGATGGCTAGTGTAAATAAAATGTGATAATAACAAGTTAGAGAGTTAGTATGAACAAGTCAAAATGATAAATAAACAAAGTATAGAGGGGTTAGTGGGTTAGCATAAACAACCAAAGTGTAAATGTATCAAACAAATTCATGAACATATGTACAAATAAGCCTCATCTATAAGTCAAATGACCCAAGTTAGTGGGTGTGGAGATAACATATCCATGATACAAAGTCCCATGGATGACCATTTGATCAACCATTAGGAGGTTTGAAACAAGGAAAGTTCAATCAACCCTTCCAAAGCCAACATCATGACAAAAGATAGATTTCATTGGCCCATAACTTCTAGACTTCAAAAGTCCATCAAAAATAACCCAACTTAAATAAATAAAGCCACCATTAAATTCTAGAGGCAAAAATAAGGAGGGTTGATGTTCAACATTTTTTTAAAATAATAAAAGTAAAGGGGTAAAAAAAATAAAAGAGAAAATAAAAAGGGAAAAAAAAATAAACAAGAATGACATAAAAATGAAAATAATGGTCAGAGTGCACTCCTCAGGTTCGAACCCCTGACCTTGGGGTCATAGGGGAATTTAACCCCTCACCCACTGGGTCAATGGCCCAGTTGTGATAATAAAACACTTCCAATGAATAAATAATAAAAATGGAAAATAAAAGGAATTCACGCGTGAACCAACCAACCACAAAATGAAAACACAAACGTTTGAATTCAAAATAACGCGGCAACGGTCGTCTTTAACCTTCGACCCCCCCCCCCAATCAAAACTCAAAATCAAGTGTTTTTAACCAGAATCAAAGGTCAAGCCATGTTGTATGATCCTAAACAAAGTGTTCTCCTCATTCAAGAGACATTGATTGGCTCTGAGTGAGGAATTCTGGATCATGAACCAGATGAACAACTTAAACCTAAATTAAAAATTAAATGATGAAAGTGGAATAATCAAAGCTGTATTGTTGGGGTTAATGATCAGAAATGAATTTCGAGTCGAGTGGTAACTTATTTCAGAGATGGGGGTGAGTATTTCTACCTAATCAGAAGTTACTCATGTGAGTTTTTCGACGGTATGACTCAGCTTAGGTGAGGCTCAGGGAAGGGTGGTTGAGTGTTTGGGAAGCTTGAGTGAAGTGTGTAGAGTGTTTTTGGGCAAAGATTTATGGTTAAAAAGCTTTGAAATCAAAAACCCGATGGTTTGTTAATGGTTATTCAACTCAAATGTTCAGAGTGTGATGGGGGCCTTTTTCAGCATGATTTGGGATTGGGACACCTTCACCTATTTATAGGGAAGGTGTCTGGATGGTTTTGGGGGGAAATGTTGAAGGTTTGACCAGAATGGACATGTGAGTGGGAGGTGGCTTAGAGTTGACTTGGGGAACATTGAAACGACTATACTGTGACCTTGCTTATAGCTCACACAAGTTAGTTTTGATCCCTTGCATTGATTTGGAACCACCAAAGGCACTGAAATGGTCTGTTGCAGGATTTTCATTTTGCTACTTTGGGAAAATTTTGTTTTTGCACATGGGGTCGGGTTTGGCTTTGTGATAAGTTTTGGCTTGCATTTTGAATTTGATTCACACCTCAATATTATTTAGGACGTGTTTGTGCATAAAAGGGACCAAAAGAAATGAGTTTGGGGGCTTGGGCACACCCTAATATGACCAGATGATCATGTGGCTTTGTAGATGAACCCCATGCCTTGGGCTGATAGATTATTGTGATCCTTAAGTGCCTATGCATATGAGATGTATGTATGGGATGTATGCTTAAGGTTTAGGGCTCAAGAAGATGACATAGGGTAGGAAAAATTTGAGGGTGTGACATCTGTCACTACTAATCACAACACAACATGATATATCTTCACACACCATTTCTCCCACCTTTTGCGATAATTTGGCAAAGGTTTTCCTCAGATATCAGTGGTTAGTATGTTAGCTCATACACATAACAGATCAAGGGTAGCCAAAAACAACCAATAGTATAAATGTTGAACAAGATGTTAAATCATCAGATCAATTATTGGAAATAAGTTTATAAAGGCTTATTACAAATCCAGGATAAGAAAACAAAACATGTCCAAATACAAGGGCCAATAACAAACTAAGCCAAAAAGATGTCTGACATCAATATTCTTCAGGTTTGGTCATCCATCCAGCCTCTTAAATTCATGTAAGTGACCCAATCTTCATTAACCTTTGAGTCAGATTCATAAGCTTAAAGAGGTCTCTTTGTCAAGGACTTAATCTTGGTCATTGACTTTTGTAGTGGTAAATTCATGATCATCAAGCTATGGATAAGCAAGATATCAAATAACAAGAGTCGGCACCGCGCTTTTATTGTTTCCAAGGGAAAAGGGAAAAGTACGAACGAAACCCAAAAATAAGAAGTTTTCAAATCAAAACTAAAAAAATACCAGAGATTACATGTAAGGGGGTTGGTTACACGGAGGGAAGGTGTTAGCACCCAAAGTGTCCTAGGTACTCCTAGGGAGCCCTTTCTTGTGTGCATATGACTTTTGTACAAACGATGTTAGCAAGCAAATAGAATGGGGGGATGAGAAAAGAATTCATTAATTATATTTTTGTGTTTGACAAGACCTTCGGACTTGTGCCTACGTACCAACATAAAAATGAGGGATCAAAACCTCATAGTCCGTGATACAAATTTTAGAGTGGATGCTTTGCTTTTAACAAAAATTTAAGTTTGAAAGGCACAATGCCTAAAATGGTTTGAATGGGTTAGTTCTTTTGGCTTTTGAAAATTTTAAGTCAAGTAAAATTAAGTCTATTTACAAGTTTGATTAAGAAAATGAGTTTGAAAATGCAATAGCATAAGGCCAAAGTTTCTAGTTTGCAAAATGGTCTAAGTTTAGAAAAAATAAGTACAAACAAAGAAGTTCTTAAAAGGAGGGAGAGATTTTGAAATTAAAGAAGTGGGGAGGATATGAAGAGACTAATCCTAAGAATAAATTTAAAAGTTAAGAGTTGAAAAGATTTGACCAATGGGCTGCAATCCAATAGACAAGAATGTTATATAGAAACCCAAATTCCCTTGGACATTAGAATCAAGCAACAAACAATGCACACAATATTAACTTGAAGAGCAAGGAATCAAATAAAGATAGCCACATCCAAGCTTAGCAATTCCATGATCTTCTTCAAATTTGCCCATGTAGCAGATGAATTCCATAATGCCATAAGTCACAGGTTCAAAGTAACAGCTTCACAATAATCATGCTGCAGATGAACTCAAATAGATCTTCAATGATGTATCAGATGAAGTTTCATATTACAAGCACTTGGTTACATGAAATTTGGCATTGGCTAATTCCTTTGCATAGGGAGTGTTACATAAATTCTAAGTCCAATTGTCTCATCTCAAACCAACAGCCCACACAAGATGTTTTTTTATGATTTTTGTTCTTATTATGTACATTAATGTTTAAAGACCACACAAACAAGCACACTATACACAAGCAAAATATATCACAAAGTATGGTCCAAATAGAAAAAGTGAAAAGGACATTAACATAAACAATTAGAATGGTATGAATCATGGCAAATGAATAAGGCTTAAAAATAAAGTGCATTAAAGTAAATGACTTGAAATTAAATGTTAGTTGTTAATGAGTTAGAAGTTAGTATTGTTTTTTCTTTTTATTTTAAGTCATTCTTTGGAGAATACTCAACCCACGTATCACAAGCATTGATCCTTGAACCAAGACATCTTCTAAAGGAAGGAAAAAAGGCCAAGTTTCCACACAATACCATGAAAGAGGGGAGAGTTACAATCTCACTAACTAGAATGCTATGCATTTTTGTATCAAGAATTTAGCGCTATGTTAAGCAATCATAATTGGACTTATGTAGAAGTCACAACTATTTGAGGCCGGGCAATAGAATCTTGGTGTTAATGCATGTTAGAGACATAGTATAATGGACTATGCTCATGAAACATACCACACACAAAAAAAATATGCAAAAGTGGTGGCCTAATCTCATCCATACTTATGTTGATTTTGCAATCAACTAGCCTTAGGATGTAGAGATATCATAGGTCCAAAATATGAATGCATAAAGAAGGGGAATGAGATGAAGAGGGAAGGAAATGGATAAAAACTCAAATTGGACAAAGTAGGACTTTTACCAAATTAAGATCATTCATTCATTTTGGGATATGGAATGTACATTCCATCAATCCCCTAAATCCAATGATCTTAACTTAACAAAGTCAAATCAACCTTGACCAAGGCCCAACAACACAAGTCAAACTCATACAAACAATCAAAATGGCTCAACACAATAATTTGGCATTTATTAAATTTAAAAATACTAAAAATAATGCATTAAATTAAATATGGTTTGTCCAATTCCTAAAACCTCATCAAAACACCAAAGAAGTGGCCATGAGATTTATCATAGGTCAAACAAGGTCAAAGGACCTTGGAGAAAAAAATTCAGAATTTTTGGAAACTTAAAAGTATTTTTAAACAATTAAAAATGAACACAAAATCAATTAAATCATGAAAAATATTAATAATGATCCAAAAAATAATTTTAATTCAGAATATGGAAGAGGATTTTATTTAAATTTTTTTGGTGAAACTCTCATATTTTTTGGATCAATATTAAAATTAATATGAATTAATGAAAATCAAAGGAATAAAATGAAAATCAGAAAATACAAAAAAACGTGGACCACTTGATGTCCCTCATTAATTGAGGTGGCAGATCAAGTGGTCACAAGCGCGCTTTCCACTATAGTCACTAGTCAATGCGTAACACAAGTGGTGTTTACAAGCAACGCACGAGATTAAAACATTTTGAATTGATCATGTGGCTCAGAACCTGTCCAACACATCACCGGCGCCAAACCTTCGGTCACCTTCTCAGGAGAACCTCGCAGGACTGGTTCAGTCATCACCATCACATAAATGAAAAAGGAGGACATGATCTGAAAGAGAAAATGGCGTATAGTAGGAATCTGACCTCAATTTTAACTAACTCCACATATATAGAAAGATATGAGGAGTTGAATTTTGAGGTGTGTCAACTGAGTTACTTCGATTTGGCCTCAAAGCAACTCAATCTTCTTGCCTATATTGGTAGGACTTCAAACAACCAAAGTTCCAAGAGAATTGATGAGAATTGAGTGAGAATCGAATAGAAGAAAATTTCTGGAAAATACCTTCAATGTTGTGCAGAACTTGCTCTTCCTTGCTTTAATTCTTATTTGATCTTGCTCCAATGACTTGCAGAAATGGATTAGGAATGGAAAAAAGCTTTGGATCCTAGAGTTTTTGAATCTCCAAACAATGAGATTCAAACTCAATTTTCAAGTGAAAAATATCAGGTTTTCCTTTGAATTGTGAGGGTTTGAAGAGAGGGGGCAAAGCTGGCGCGCAAGGGTCTTCTCAAATGAGCTCAGAGGGTCCATATTTATAGCATTTGGAAGTGTTATTCGCACACTTGAAAATGTTTCCAATTTTGGCAATTGCATGATGCATGCTTGCATGGGCGTGTACAGGCCCATGAAGCAACCCAATTAGGTCCAAATGCATATGAAATGAGGTTGGAATGAAGCTTGAATGCCAAGGCAATGTTATGTGATCATTTGAACTTTAATTTCCACCAATGATGCAGGCTTGTTAAAACCATGCACAACCCTAGAAAATTTGATCCAAAATGAATGAATTAGGACTCTTTGGAAAACTTAGATCAAGAGGAACAACTCTTATGTTGAACACTTTTACATTTGGAACTTGGATAAAGGTTAAATTTGAGATGGAAGTTCGGAAATGAGAAAAGTGTCTTCATTAAAGTTGTAGGTATTTCAAATACATTCAAAATGGTCACCAATTTGACATCATTTGGATTTAGAATGAGAAAGTTATGCATTTTTGAAGTTGAGGAAAATCACTTGTTCAATGGTATTGGTCCAAAATGACCTATAATGTATCCTCATATCACATGCTCATAAAAGTTGATTTATCTTTCACTCCAAACATCAAAGTTGAAGTATACATCTTGAATTTGATTTTTCAACTTGTAAATCTTTCATCTCATAAAAAATGAGCAAGTTATGGCCTTGGGAAGTTAATTTTCAAATTAGGGTTTAGACAAAATGACCTATAATGTTTCGACATAGAAAATGACTTTCCAAGAAAAATTAGCTCTAGACTTCAACATAAAAGTTGTTTAGGATGTCATTTATAGTAACTTTGATCTTGGAATCATTTTCATATGGTGAAAATTTTAGGAGATAGGGTCTAGGGAGACCCAGTTTTGATTAGATGAATTTATCTGGCCAACCACCATCAACCAACTTGCTAACTTGCAATTCTCTTAAATTTTTAGGTTTATGGTAGATCACATATGCATAAGATGATGAATTTTGGATTTTCCCTTGAGAAATTTGATCAATTGATGAGGAAGCTTGTTGAAGAAGTTACTCAGGATACCCAGACAAACTAGGGTTTCCAAGGAAAATCAACTCCAAACTCTTGAAGAAAACTTGATCCAAATAACATGTAGAGATCATGGGGACTCATATAAGATGCTTAAAGACATTGTGGATCATTCCTTGGTTGTGCTCTTAGCAATGAGTGTCTTAAACCCTAGATGTGAATGATCGGTCACCATTTTCACTATATTTTTGTTGCTTATCCGACAAGAAACCAAGAACTTTGAGACACTGTGTACGCATTATGGTACCTTTAAAGTTAATTTTCATTCCCGTAAGTTATTTAAGCAATTTTATTAATTGTCAGTTTTATTTTGTGTTTTCGTGATTTTACGCGTCGGTTGTCGTTTTTATGCCCTCCAGCTCCACGAAGAAGATCCAATGGACTCAATGCGAGAGAGTGGAAAGTTTTGGCATTTGAAAAAAGAAGATTTTCCAATTTTGGAGGCCTGACACGGGCCGTGTCAGGAGGAAGGCCAAGAAAGTACAAGAAAAGCCCAAAACAGTGGTCTGACACGGCCGCCCGTGTCAGGCCACCTGGGTGTGTCAGGAAGGAAATAACAAGGCAGTGGTCTGACACGGCCGCCCGTGTCAGCTGACATGGCCCGTGTCAGCCTGACACTGCCACCCGTGTCAGTTGACACTGCCAGTGTCAGCCTGACACTGCCAGTGTCAGCCTAAAACGCTAATTTTCCAATTTTCAGGCTTTTTCACCGGGCTCGAGCTGCATGGACATTTTGGAGATTTCCACCTTCTGCCAAGGGATTTTCACTATATAAGAAGAGTTTCTACAAGATCAAAGATCATCTTGGAATACGGAAAAACACAGTATTGTGAAGCAATCAAGTATTACAGAGATCAAGGAATTCGGAGAGCTGAAGATATTCATGAGCGGGAGCGATTGAAGATCAAAGTCATCCAATTACTCGTAATGTGTAATTTTTATCTTGAATTTGTTTTGAACAATATGAGTAGCTAAACCCCCCAATGCTAGGGGGGTGTCCCTGATTTAGAATTGTAATGAATTTGAGTTTACATTTGCATTTATAATATTGTTTTTATGGTAACCTTTTGATGTGTTTATTGCTTTCTCTTTCGGACCAATTGAGATTGATTTGTGGTTACAAATTAGGCTGGACCGTCATTGATAAGGTTTTCATAAGGTTACTCTACAGTAGATATCACCTAGGACTAGGGGTACCCTGTATGAACCAGAGTATTCTTGATATTATACAACTTAACTTCACCCTAATTGGCTATGGACATAGGAATTAGGGTAGATTGATTAAAGGTTTTGTCACCAAGGACTTAGGAGAAAATACCCTTGAGAACTGGTAGTAATTGGTATTTATTGATGCAATAGTGACTCAGAGTTGTTACAGGGATAAATCATACACCTTCCCTGGCATTGTTCCTTTTTCTCTATAAACCCTTATTTTCATATTTCTTTACCTTTACTTTTATTATTATATTTTTACACTCAAAAACCAAATTAATACTTTTTGTTTAATTGAATGATAATTTAACTCAATATTAACGTGCAGTCCTTGAGATCGACATTCGGGGAATTTCCCCCTTATTACTATAAAAGGCAAAATAGTACACTTGCTATTTTTCCGATCAAGTTTTTGGCGCCGTTGCCGGGGACTGCCAAAATATAGAGTTTAAGTTTAAGTTCAATTAAAATTTTGTTTCTCTGCAATAAAATTATTTTTTTGTCATTTATATATTTTCATTCACTAATCTGTGTATGCGAGGAGAGCCCTCAGCAAAATTTCTTTTTGACTCAGAAATTGAGAGAACCCTTCACCGGAGACGTAGAAACGCTAGATTGGATTCCAAAGAAAAAGTTCCATCTGATCACTCAGATTCAGAAAAAGAAACCATGGCTGAAATTCCTCTAGTTCCACCACCTCCACCTCAGGAAAGACTCCTAGGTGACTATGGAAGGGCAAATGCATCGGGTGGTAGATTGACCATTGTCAACCAACCGGTGAATGTGACGAACTTTCAACTGCATCCCAGCACAATCAAGCAACTTGAGAGAAAATCTTTCACCAGAAAGGTTAATGAAGATGCCAACAAGTACCTGCAGAGATTCCTGACCTTGAGTACTACTTTGAAAATTGACGGTCACACCGATGAAGCAAAGAAGTTAAGAATGTTCCCGTTCACTTTATCTGAAGAGGCGGAAGAGTGGTTCTACTCTCTTCCAGCTGACAGTATTACCTCATGGGAAGAGATGGAAACAACTTTCTTAAATGAGTATTTTCCCGCATTAGTATTTCTGAGAAAAAGGTATGAAATCTTAAACTTCAAACAGAATGATAGTGAGTCTTTGGGAGATACCTACAAAAGATTCAAGAGGGTCCTGGTAGCATGCCCAACTCATAATATGGACCAGACTGAACAAATGCAGATGTTTGTGAATGGGCTGAAAATAAAGACAAAATAGTTAATTGGTACAGCAGTCGGTGGATCAACAAATTTCTCAACAGCCACCGGTATTAAAAGGATCATTGAAGCGATAGCCGCAAATGAGCATCTGGAATTATATGATAGGTGTACAAGCAAACCTGAAGGAGTCATTGACCTGAAAGTGGAAGCAAATAAAATCCGTTTGGAAGATACAATCGCTGCTGAAGTGGAGAAGAAATTGAAAGCGATGAATATAGGTACTCAACAGGTAGCTCAAATTCAACCTGCTCAGACCATCACTTGTGAAATCTGTATTGGACCTCACCACACTGTGTATTGCTTTGCAACTCCTCAAAAAATTGAAGGGATAAAATTCTTACAGCAGAATAACCCCTACTCTAACACTTACAATCCAGGTTGGAAGAATCATCCAAACTTCTCCTGGAAAGATCAGAAAGGGGATGTTCCACAACAGGGTCAAGGTCAATATCAGACTCAATATCAAGAACAACAACAACAACAACAAGCTCCAAGGAAAGCAGACTGGGAGATTGCCATTGAAAACATGGCAGCTCAAAATAGGCAATTTGAAGAAGAGACGAGAAACAATCAGAAAAACACCACCGCCTCTCTAAAAAATCTTGAAGTTCAACTAGGGCAGATAGCACAACAACTAGCAAGTTCTCGAACCACAGGTTCCTTACCAAGTGAAACAGTTCAAAATCCAAGAGGTCAAGAAAATATTAATAGTCTCACAACGAAAAAGAAAAAGGCTGCTAAAAAGAAAAAAATTATATCACCGGGCGAGCCGATTGAAGAGGAAATTATAAAAGAGACTAAACCGGTGATTAAGTTGCCCTACCCTCAGAGAGTGACAAAGAAGGAACCAAGTGAGTCAGACTTGGAGAAATTCATAACAATGTTTAAAAAGGTTGAGGGTCATATGTATTTGTTTGAAGCACTTGAAAGGATGCCCATTTACAAGAAATTCATGGAAGAGGTAATGTCAGAAAAAAAAACCAACAACAGAAGAACAGGTAGCCTGGAAGGAAAAGTATAGTTCGAGCTCACTGGGGCAGAAAATTCCTAACAAACAAAAGGATTCGGGAATGGTAACAGTACCATGCACAATTAAAGAAAGAACCTTCAAAAAGGTACTAATAGATTCTGGAGCTAGTGTGAGTCTGATGCCATTATCAATCTATCACAAGTTGGGTATTAAAAATTTCATTGATACAAAGACCAATCTGAAGTTTGCGGATCACTCAAGAAAGGATGCATATGGTATAGCAGAAGACGTACTGGTAACAATAGAGGACTTTATTTTTCCTATTGATTTTGTAATCCTAGACATACCCGAAGATGATGAGGCACCCATCATTCTGGGTCGACCTTTCATACAGACAAGTCGATGCAATCTCGACATGGATCAGGGCAAGTTAACCTTGAAAGTTCACGACAAAGAGATAACATTGAATGCTATTGAAGACCAAGAACTAGAGGAAGATACAGAATCTCACTATCAAGTAGGTTTAATCAAGACAGAGGCGAGAAGGCAAAGTAACATGGCAACATCAGAGAAAGATGCAAGAAGGCCCTCTCGACTCTCATTACTTCCATTAGCCACCCTGAATGGAAAGACTCCCACCTTAACTCCAAAAACCAAGAGAAAGAAAAGAAAACGAAAACAAGGTAAGGAGATGGAGGTTAAAGAGGACTTGTGGCATAAAGGAATCCATACTGATGAAAGAGACAACGTCCTAGTTTTGGACAAGAGGTGCAATAAGGTTTGGAGGCTGAAGTACCCCCCATAACAAGGGGAATGAACCGTCGAGCTATGCGACGTTAAACAAAGTGATTTGTGGGAGGCAACCCACGTTTTACTAGTTCTAATTATTATTTGTGTTTGTTTGTTATTTTAGGTTTGCACAGTGCCTTACATAAAAGGGCGAAGGTACTCACATGGAAAAAGATAAAAGATGAGCATAATAGCAGCCTGACACGGCCACCCGTGTTAGCTGACACGGCCTGTGTCAGGCCTGCAGATTTGAGATTTGTTTGAAAATTTTGAATTTCGTGTGGTCATGTCGCACTTCCCGATCTAGCTGATAACATGAAATAGTATCACATTCTAGGACTCAATTTAATTAAATTCTATTATTATTTACTTCAATTTATTTCATTTTATTCGATATTACGCGGTATTTTCTTTCTATTTATCTCAAGTAGTTTATTTGAAGCACAAGAGAAAAAAGGAAGAAAAGGAGGTGCAAATAGGGATGAAAAGAAGCAAATATCAAAAGCCAAAGCCCAGCCCAAAAGCACAGGCGTTGTGCCTGTGACGAGCGTCACAAAGGCTGTGACGAGCGTCACGCTTTACACACTTGTGTTACGAGCGTAACACTTGGTGTGACGGACGTCACACCATTCTCCTATATTTTTGGCACCAGGAACGCAACAGACCACGTTGAAGCCTACTATCACGCTTGACCGTTTGCAACGTGAAGGCTATGTACACGGAAAACCCTTGGAAGCAGTTACAAAAAGTACGAATATAAATAGTAGTTTTTGGAAAAGCTCTCGGTTCCAGACTTCTTCGCTGTTTTCTCCTTTTTAGCACTTTTTCTCTTCCAGCAGTACAAACACATTTTTTACAGCATTATTTTTACAATCTTTATATTGTTTCCTTTGCAATTTCTATTTTCTTTTCCAGCAATTAATTAATTTTTCGCACAGTAGTTTCTACACTGGAAACTATTGTGTACCTTTCTCTAGATCTAACCTTACGTTAGACCCTAGATTTTTATTCCTTCACTTTTATTTTTTCTGTCTGATTGAAGAATTCAAGAACAAATCCAACCGGTCTGTGGTGGATGTTCAAGACTGCTGTTAATTACTCAGGTTCTTTAATTATTGTTTGAATTTATATATGCCCTGCTTTATTATTTATTTATATTATTTGCCTGAGATGAAATTATTTATGCATGCTGATTATTTAGATCTGTTTAGCATGTCTGGCTAATTTATTTAGGTATCGGTATGTAGAGTAAGCGGAATGAAGGACTCAAAACTAGGTTGGTTTAATTACATTTAAAATTAAAATCACTCTTTTTATGGTCTCAATTTACAGGTTTAATAACAAGGTTTTTGTACGAAAGTAAAAGACATAAAGAAGTTAAAATCAATAGAACGAGAGTTTGAGTTTTTAACTGGACAATGTAAATTGGACATTAATTCTAGATCAGGGCGAGAGCAATTTTTAGAGTTAATTAAATTCTAATCTTTTTCAAAAAGTATTTTTAAAGGTTGAATGTGAGGACGAGAGTTAAGCATTTGAATTTAATTATATAACCTAAGTCAACAGAGCGAGAGTTTGAGATAAGGGTGTTTAAACGATCAGTGTTTTCTTAAAAAGAGTTTCTACGGATTCTATTGTTTTCAAAAAGTGGTTTTTGACTTAACTAATAAGTGACAGCTACGTTAATATAAAATCATAGTTTATTCAACAGAGCGAGAGTTTGAGATAAGACTTTTAATCAATAGTGTCAACTGAAAAGATTTATTTTAAAACCAAGAAACCAACGAAGCATTGATTCCTTAATTACAACGAACTACATACCGATATCCGTTTAGTTGATATTTAATTTAGATCTAGTTTTAGTTTTACTTTTCCCCCGAACAATCAAAGTATCATCCGCCTTAGCTTTACGAAGTAACCTTAGAAAACGGTATATCGATTCATAAGTCCCTGTGGGATCGATATCTTTTAAAACTACGCGATAGAACTGTGCACTTGCAGTTTGTACCCCAAATTCGACTCATAAAGTCGCGATCAAGTTTTTGGCGCCGTTGCTGGGGACTTTTGTTTAGTCGATATCGTAACTCTTCTGTTACGCTGTAGAGACTAAGGCTTTTCTTTTCTTTTCTTTCTTTCGTTGATTTGTATGCCACACACTCGCTCACAAGGCGAGCCGTTCTACTTACGAATCAACGATATCGAACTATATCTCCGAGTCTTACGACGAATTCGGGAATATCGTGCTGCAAACAATCTCCCTCCTGTCGAACTTCCTGATCTCAAAAATCTTCTTCCTTTATCCGAGATGGCAGAACCAGCTCGTGCTCTTCGAGATTACGCCGCTCCATCGCAAGATGAGCCGCATTCGAGTATTGCTCCACCCGCAATCGAAGCAAATAACTTTGAACTTAAACCTTCACTATTGCAGGCAGTGCAACAGAACCAATTCTCTGGAAATCCTACCGAGGATCCAAACCTTCATTTATCCGTATTTGTCCAATACGCTGATACTGTTAAAGCTAACGGTGTCACTTCAGAGGCAATTCGACTTCGTCTTTTTCCTTTCTCGTTAAGAGATAGCGCTAGAAGATGGCTTCAATCTCTTCCTTCCAACTCAGTCACCACATGGAACGAGTTGAAGAAAGTTTTTCTTGCCCGATATTTTCCGCCGAGCAAAACAGCTATGTTAAGAGCCCAGATAAATGGATTTAAACAGAAAGATAACGAGTCTCTCTTCGAAGCATGGGAAAGATACAAAGACATGATGAGACTTTGTCCACACCATGGTTTAGAAGACTGGTTAGTAATTCATACCTTCTATAATGGTCTCCTATACAACACGAGGTTAACAATAGACGCCGCTGCAGGTGGTGCACTAATGAACAAACCTTATGCTGATGCTTACCAACTTATCGAAAGCATGGCTCAAAACCACTATCAGTGGGGAAGCGAACGAACGATGGTAGAAAAACCTCAAACGAAAACTGGCATGTACGAGATAAGTAACCTTGATCATGTTAATGCAAAAGTGGATGCTCTGGTCCAGAAAATTGAAAGTTTAAATGTATCACCTCCAGCCGCCGTGGTAGCCATAACTCAGAATTGCGAAGTCTGTGGAATCCAAGGTCACACTCCTGCAGATTGTCAACTCCTAACAGGAATCCAGGCGGAGCAAGTAAACTATGCTCAAGGAAGCCCCTACTCGCACACCTATAACTCAAATTGGAAGAATCATCCCAATTTTTCATATAAGAGTAATAATGCTTTATACGCACCTGGACAATCTCCAAATCAAGCCCCAGCTATACCTCCGGGATATCAAAAGCCGATCCCATCTACACCTAACAATAACGCCCCTAGGAAATCCAACTTGGAAATCATGATGGAAAACTTTATAGCTTCTCAACAGCAAACCAATAAAGATTTCTTAAACCAGAATGTACACACTGGCGAACAACTTAAACAACTAGCAAGTAAAGTAGATGCCCTGGCTACCCATAACAAAATGCTGGAAACGCAAATATCACAAGTAGCTCAACAACAAGCGCCTACTGCTGCCCCAACTGGTACATTTCCTGGCCAACCCCAACCTAATCCGAGAAGCCACGCCCATGCAATCATACTAAGAAGTGGAACGGAAGTGGAAGGACCGTCTGACCCAAGGATAGAAAACCAAAACTCTAAAAAGTCAACTGAGGAGAAAAGTGAACTTAAGGAAAAGGAAGAGAGTAATAAGGAAACCGTAGAGAAGAAGGAACCTTATGTACCTCCACCACCTTATAAACCACCTATCCATTACCCTTAAAGGCTTATTAAAACCAAAGATGCGGGCCAATTTAAAAAATTTGTTGACCTACTGAAACAATTAAACGTCACAATTCCGTTTACAGAAGCTATTACGCAGATGCCCTCATATGCCAAGTTCTTAAAAGAAACTCTTTCTAATAAAAGGAAACTTGAAGATAGCGAAACCGTTACACTCACCGCTGAATGTAGCGCTATAATCCAGAATATGCCTCCTAAACTTAAAGACCCAGGTAGTTTCTCTATACCCTGTCACATAGGAAAATTTGTCATTGACAAAGCCTTATGCGATTTAGGAGCCGGTATTAGTGTTATGCCTTTATCCATATGCAAGAAACTTGAAATGGGAGAATTAAGACCAACTAAAATGTCTGTGCAACTAGCAGATCGTTCCGTTAGATATCCTGTAGGAATTCTTGAAAACGTTCTAGTGCGCATAGGTCAATTCTACATCCCAACTGATTTTATAATTATGGACATTAGAGAAGATGAAGTTACACCCATTATACTGGGAAGACCGTTCTTAGCAACGGCCGGTGCAATCATAGACGTAAAACGAGGACGACTCACTTTCGAAGTAGGAGAAGAGAAAATTGAGTTCATTCTTTCCCAATTTTTGAAAGCACCTGCAATAGAAGATACATGTTACTTCATGGATATCATCGATGAATGCATAAAAGAAACTGAGTTAGAAAAAGACAAATCATCTGACTATCTTGTAGAAGACAAACTTAACCAATGTTTAGCAATAACACCGGACCCTACGCAATGCCTTAAGAAACCAACCCTAGACCTGAAAACACTTCCCAAAAATCTGAGATATGAATTCCTAGACTTAGAGCTTGAACGACCAGTGATAGTTAATGCTGACCTAGGAAGACTCGAAACAGAAAAACTCCTACATATCTTAAGAAAATATCCAACCGCACTAGGATACAACATCACCGATCTTAAAGGAATAAGTCCCTCTATTTGTATGCACCGCATCATGCTAGAAGAAGACTGTAAAACTTCTAGGGAACACCAGAGGAGACTAAACCCGATCCTGAGTGAGGTAGTGAAGAAGGAAATAACCAAGTTATTAGAGGCAGGTATCATATATCCTATATCTGATAGCAAATGGGTTAGTCCTGTACACGTAGTACCAAAGAAAGGAGGTGTAACAGTCATTGAAAATGAAAAAGGAGAAACTATAACCAAACGAATCGAATCGGGATGGAGAATGTGCATTGACTATAGGAAACTAAACAAAGCAACCCGAAAAGATCATTTCCCTTTACCATTCATTGACCAGATGTTAGAACGATTAGCAAAACATTCGCATTTCTGCTATCTAGACGGTTACTCAGGCTTCTTTCAAATACCAATTCACCCTGATGACCAAGAAAAGACAACGTTCACGTGTCCTTTTGGTACCTTCGCTTATAGACGAATGCCGTTTGGCTTGTGTAATGCTCCCGCAACCTTCCAAAGGTGCATGATGGAAATATTCGCCGATTTTCTAGAAAACATCATGGAAGTATTTATGGATGACTTTTCCGTATGCGGACAAAGCTTTGAAGAATGCCTTGAAAACCTAGAAAGAGTTCTAGAGCGATGTGTAAAAGTAAACCTAGTACTTAATTGGGAAAAATGCCACTTTATGGTACAAGAAGGAATTGTTTTAGGACACATCATCTCGAACAGAGGAATTGAAGTAGACAAAGCCAAAATAGAGGTAATCAAAAACCTTCAACCCCCGATAAATGTGAGAGAAGTGCGAAGCTTCTTAGGACATGCCGGTTTTTACCGACGATTCATTAAAGACTTCTCTAAAATAACTAAACCTTTAACCGGGCTATTAATGAAGGATGCTGAATTCATATTCGACAATAAATGTTTAGAAGCATTTCAAACGCTTAAACAAACACTGATCTCCGCGCCCATAATGCAAACACCAGATTGGAACGAACCATTCGAAATAATGTGTGATGCCAGTGACTACGCTGTAGGCGCTGTTTTAGGACAACGAAAAGATAAAAAGCTTCACGTTATATATTACGCAAGTAGAACTCTAGATGAAGCACAAATGAATTACGCCACAACCGAGAAAGAACTTCTAGCAGTAGTGTTTGCACTAGATAAATTTCGCTCTTACTTGGTCGGAGCCAAAATAATCATCTACACTGACCACGCTGCTATCAAATACCTCTTAACAAAAAAGGATGCTAAACCTAGACTCCTAAGGTGGATCCTGTTGCTACAAGAGTTCGATTTGGAAATCAAAGACAAGAAAGGAACTGAAAACGTAGTAGCAGATCACCTCTCTAGACTTGAGAACCTTGAACCGGAAAGAACATCAATTAACGATGATTTCTCGTACGATAAGCTTATAGCTACTTTGGAAGAAAATAACGCTGATAAACAGGTAGAAACCACCTTAGCTATATCTGTTACACCGTGGTACGCTGACCTCGTCAATTATCTAGCAGCCGGAATAGTTCCACCTACCTTATCCTACCAGCAGAAGAAACGATTCTTCTATGACATAAAACACTATTACTGGGATGACCCCTTACTTTTTAAAAGAGGCCCCGATGGTATTTTCCGTCGGTGTATACCCGAAGAAGAGGTAGAAAATATAATCCAACACTGTCACTCCGCTCCTTATGGTGGACATGCAAGTACATCCAAGACCTGTTCTAAAATCCTACAAGCCGGTTTCTATTGGCCAAATATATGGAAGGATGTACATGCAGCTATTAAGAAATGTGACAGATGTCAACGCACAGGAAACATATCTAGACGTGACGAGATGCCACAAAAGGGCGTTTTAGAAGTAGAGATTTTTGACGTGTGGGGAATAGACTTCATGGGACCTTTTCCATCCTCTTTCGGTAACAAGTACATACTCGTGGCAGTTGACTACGTATCAAAATGGATTGAAGCTATAGCTTCTCCAACAAACGACACACGAGTAGTAACTAGACTCTTTAAGAATATAATATTTCCAAGGTTTGGTGTCCCAAGAATAGTAGTTAGTGACGGTGGATCGCATTTCATATCCAAGGTACTCGAAAAACTATTGCTTAAGTATGGCGTAAGACATAGAGTAGCGACACCTTACCACCCTCAAACCAGTGGGCAAGTGGAAGTGTCTAACAGAGAAATCAAACAGATACTAGAGAAAACAGTCGCCACTTCAAGGAAAGACTGGTCATTGAAATTACCAGAAGCTTTATGGGCTTACCGAACTGCTTACAAAACTCCCATAGGGACAACCCCATTTAAGCTCATTTATGGAAAATCCTGTCACCTCCCGGTAGAATTAGAACATAAAGCCTATTGGGCTATTAAAAATTTAAATTTAAACTATAAAGCCGCCGGTGAAAAGAGAATCCTTGATATAAGCGAATTAGAGGAACTCAGAAGAGACGCTTACGAAAATGCCAGAATCTACAAAGAAAGAACAAAACAATGGCATGACAAGCGCATATCAAGGAAAATCTTCAAACAAGGCGATACAGTTCTTCTATTTAACTCTAGGCTAAAGTTATTTCCGGGAAAACTACGATCTAGATGGTCAGGTCCTTTTCAAATCACCAATGTTTTTCCCAGTGGAGCAGTAGAAATTAAAAGCAAATCTATGGAACCATTTACCGTAAACGGGCAACGTCTAAAACATTATCACTATGCAGAAAACAATGAAGATTCGCAAGTCTTGCATTTAGACGAAATGCCTCCAGAACTTATAGATTATAATTGATAGTTTTTATGTCGAGCTTGCGACATTAAACAAAGCGCTTAGTGGGAGACAACCCACAAATATTTTTTATTTTATTTCTTCCTTAATTATTCTTTTAATTTTTGTTTAGTATTCATTCTTAATTTATTTTTATTTATTAAAAACTTTTCTCTTCTTCTTTCGGCATTTGGCCAAATCCTGACTAAAACTCTTGTTTTTCTTTTCTCTAGCTAACACTAACCTGATGGGACAAATTGATCGTATGGGTATCAAATTCAGAGGGCAAGCTCAGAAACAAAAGTTTGAGGAACTAGCCACGAGAGAGATGCTACCTAGTCTGTATGTTGATGACTGGGCAATGACTGCCCTTGGACTAAGAGAAAGTGTCCTGTATTTGCTGAGTCAGATAGGGTGGGAAACCTCTCCTATCCGTAGGCATTTCGTCACTTACCGGAGACTAACACTAGAATTCCTTAGTTCCCTGATCTATCTACCCAACCATGGGAAAGGAATAAGCAGAGGTTTCATCCAGTTCAGAATGTTTAACATGGAGTACCAATTTAATATTCAAGACTTTACCAACCTTTTAGGTTTCCCTACCTCCTTTGACACATTCACAGTGAGCCAAGAAGAACTTTTTGAATATAGAGAACTTGAACACTTTTGGGGTAACTTGACTGGAAATGACGATCCCGAGGAACATGAGTTTCTCTCTGGAAACATACATAACCCGGCCTTTTGTTATTTCCATAAGATCCTGACCCACACCTTATTTGGGAAGAAGCCAAACAGCACTACAGTTTCACGTGATGAACTCTTCATCATATTTTGTGCTTCCCAGAACCGTCCAGTAAACGGTGCCACTTTTATGTTGGCAAATTTAGACCACCTTATCCAAGATGAACGAGCACCAATTCGAATAGGCGGTTTGATAACCATGATTGGTAATGCTATCGGATTACGTCAGCCTATGCTTGACTTAAGCCCTTTTTGTGGCATTACTATTATAAGTATACCCTTCCTCTTCAACACTATGTTTATAGCAAACCTAGGGTCTGACGAGTTTGAGCTTATAATTAATAACCAAGTTCTTTGCCTATTCACCATGCCCAATCCTAGGACTAGTGTTCATAACCGTAATAACTGGCTCTACAATCTGAACGAAACCCCCTCTCCTGCTAGATCCACTGAATTCATCCAGGACTATGAGATTTGTGATGACCAGATTCCTTATGCTGAATCCGACCCTCAGACACCATCTGGTTATTATGATATTGATCCTCCTCCTCAACCTGTTCAGACCGAAGAATCGGCGATACCCGACCTTAGACATCATATGCCCGGAACTGATTATAACACTGCCATTGAAGCTTTGATGTCAGAACAAAACGCCCTCAGAGAAGAGTTCGCTAACATGAGACACGAATTTCTGGGATACATGAATAGTATGACAAATCAGTTTCACGAGTTGCTATACCGTGTTAACTCCTTTGCTCCTCCGGCCAGAGATCATGCAGATGGATAGAAGTCGTTTTTCTTAGTTATTTAGTTTTAGCTAGATTATTCATTAAAGTTATTTCAAATTATGATCGTATTTGTTTCCCTTTCGCATTTTTGTTTTTTTTCCAATGTTACATTATGATTATTTTATGAAGCTATTGATTTATTTTACTTTATTATGAATTATGCAATATCTATCAATAATGCTCTCTACTATTGCTGCCTACATAACTTATTAAAGAAAAAAATATATTTATGCACTATTATACAAAGTAGAACAGCATGCAATGAAATTTAAAAATATCGCAATAGCAGAGTAAAATAATCTGAAGCAAAGCAAAACAAAAGCAAAAAAATAAATTACTACAATCATTATGAAGAACGCAAGCAGTAACCATGCCAAAAAGACTGTGTGACGAGCGTCACACAACCTATCACGGACGTCACGCCAAGTGCTTGTGACGCCCGTCATGCCCCTGTAACGAGCGTAACACCTTCTGGCTAGGTGAACGTTACAAAGCCGTTGGAGACGACCGTTACACCACTTCACCTTTTTACCTTCCCCATTTATTCACATTAACCCACATTTATTTACTTTTCAACCACTCCCTTTCCAACTTCAAAATTTTTCCTATAAATACCCACCATACCTTTCTTCCTACATCACAACTATTCTATACAATCAAATATATTTTCTTTTCTTTCCTAATTACTTCTTCCAACGCATTCATCGATATGGCGGGCAACCAAAATTTCGGAAATATCATCTTCCGATCCGAAGATGATAATTATCAAAGGGAGCAGTTCGAGCGTTTCCAACAACGAGGTGTCACCTCTACCAGGTATCCTGATTTAACTTGTTTACAAGAATTAGGATTACTTCAAGGTATAGAATGGATGCTCCATCTTGCTGATTTAACCTTCCTATGCACACATAATCAACCTACCTACCCATCCCTAACCTTAGAATTTTTAAGTTCCTATTCTTACAACACTCCCACCGGTGAAGACGAATTCTTAACCGATACCGCAACCTTCCGTATGTTCAACACCGAGTACTCCCTATCCCAAAACCAATTGAGTACCATGCTACAGTTCCCCATCGAAGGTCAAGTCTTCCCCATAATCCCTCCAAACTCAAACTGGAACACAGTTGCCGTCTTCGACCTCTTTAGGAAAATATCCGGTGTAGATGCCAACAACTGGGAAGATCTCCTTGTTTCCCATATACATAACCCAACTATCCGGTACTTTATCCGCATCCTGCAAAACACAGTTTTTGGAAGACCAAACAACAGCAAGGTCAACGCAAAGGAGTTATTCTTCCTCGAATGCGTCTTCGAACCGAATACTAAGGTAAACGCCGCCTCCTTCCTATTTCATCATATCCGCACCTTATGTGCTAGAGGCCGTCAACCTTTTGTAATTGGTGGATTAATCACCACCATAGCACTTGGCTTAAACCTAGGGGACCGATTCCAAACTTTAGAATATTTACCTCCCCTATTTATGGATATAAGCTACTGTCGGTCCAGCCGCCTAATTAAGAACAGGGTAGGCGGAAAATATTACCTTATGGTGAATAACCAGGCAGTCCCAAGCGTTGTTCTCCCCAACATTGCCCTAACAGGTGTCACCAACCCCAACCGCCACCTCTATGATCTGAATGCTCCCGAAGCTACCGAGCCTTCACATGCAAACCCGTCTACAGACGAGTTCGAAGAAATGGAGCAAGGTGATCATGCTCCTGCACAACAATCAGTCCCGCTCAACCCTTCCGATAATGCAGCTGGCCCATCCTCCCGACGTCGTCGACGAAGAAGGCCTGCAACTAACGACGACATCATGGATGCTATTGATGGTATGCAAGCACAGAATCTCGAAATGATGCAAATGATGCGCCAAATGCAACAACAACAGGAAGAGAGGAATGCCATAACCGACCAGCGGTTCACTGAGTTGTTCAGCAGATTTGACGACTTAGAAATACGTCAACGATCACCAGGTCCAAGAACAAGAGGCGGAAGGCCGCATTGACTTTCGTTTCCTTTTCCTTTCTTTTTGTATTTCTTTTCCTTAAAACATTGGGGACAATGTTTCATTTAAGTATGGGGGGAAACCGTGTTCCTTCTATCCTCCTTTTTCTTTTTCTTTTTCAAGTATGTATCTTTCTTTTCATTGTTATTTTCCTTATAAAATATATATATATATATATATATATATATATATATATATATATATATATATATATATATATATATATATATATATATTTCTTATAATATAGATTTATTTTAAGTTAAGTCCCAAGTGTGAAAATTTTTTATTATCTATTCCCTCAAAATTTTCATGAGCCATAACAAAAATTTAACACACCCAATAAGTATAAAGGTCGCTTATTTTATAAAACTTGAGTGAAATCAAAACAAAAATTATTACCATAACAACGCTCTAAGAACCTCAACATGTTAGATCAGGATAAGTACCTATTATACCAATCCCTTGAACTTTTAGTTTTATAGTAACTCCGAGTACTTTATACAAGAAGTCAGCACCATCTTAATAGCAAACTACGTGGAGAGCCGATGAATATAAGTGAATGATTCCCAAAGTAACATAAAAAATATATATATCAGGAAATGCACTAATTAAGTTAGGTGATCCTTACCAGATCATTTAATCTAAAGGTTGCAGATCATAAAAAAGGCATAATATGAAAGATCCATTATGAGTTGGTTCAGCAGGTATCTGGTACTGAACTTGGTAGGGCAGACTACGGTCCGATCCCCCGCAATTTGCAATGGACTGAATAACGAAGTTATCCGACTTATGTACCAGAACTTCTAGCAAAAAGGGGATCAGAATCACTAACCGGTTACTCCACTATGTACGTGAAAAGATAAAGGGCTTAATGTGATTTCGCTAGAATGAAAACGGGTGAAATAAGAGTAAAGGAACTAGGATAGCTATAATGGCATTACTCGAACTGGTTTGCATAAGGTGGGGTTATCTGAGGTTGTGACGGTGGTTGTTGATGTCAAGATTAAACTCAAGTTACTTCTAAACAAGGTTTACATGCAACCTAGTACGAATTGATGTGTGTTTTGAAATTTCATCTGGCTAAAATTTTTAAAACAAGTTCTATACTGTATTTTGCTTGAGGACAAGCAAAGATCTAAGTATAGGGGAGTTTGATAACATGAAATAGTATCACATTCTAGGACTCAATTTAATTAAATTCTATTATTATTTACTTCAATTTATTTCATTTTATTCGATATTACGCGGTATTTTCTTTCTATTTATCTCAGGTAGTTTATTTGAAGCACAAGAGAAAAAAGGAAGAAAAGGAGGTGCAAATAGGGATGAAAAGAAGCAAATATCAAAAGCCAAAGCCCAGCCCAAAAGCACAGGCGCTGTGCCTGTGACGAGCGTCACAAAGGCTGTGACGAGCGTCACGCTTTACACACTTGTGTTACGAGCGTAACACTTGGTGTGACGGACGTCACACCATTCTCCTATATTTTTGGCACCAGGAACGCAACAGACCACGTTGAAGCCTACTATCACGCTTGACCGTTTGCAACGTGAAGGCTATGTACACGGAAAACCCTTGGAAGCAGTTACAAAAAGTACGAATATAAATAGTAGTTTATGGAAAAGCTCTCGGTTCCAGACTTCTTCGCCGTTTTCTCCTTTTTAGCACTTTTTCTCTTCCAGCAGTACAAACACATTTTTTACAGCATTGTTTTTACAATCTTTATATTGTTTCCTTTGCAATTTCTATTTTCTTTTCCAGCAATTAATTAATTTTTCGCATAGTAGTTTCTACACCGGAAACTATTGTGTACCTTTCTCTAGATCTAACCTTACGTTAGACCCTAGATTTTTATTCCTTCACTTTTATTTTTTCTGTCTGATTGAAGAATTCAAGAACAAATCCAACCGTTCTGTGGTGGATGTTCAAGACTGCTGTTAATTACTCAGGTTCTTTAATTATTGTTTGAATTTATATATGCCCTGCTTTATTATTTATTTATATTATTTGCCTGAGATGAAATTATTTATGCATGCTGATTATTTAGATCTGTTTAGCATGTCTGGCTAATTTATTTAGGTATCGGTATGTAGAGTAAGCGGAATGAAGGACTCAAAACTAAGTTGGTTTAATTACATTTAAAATTAAAATCACTCTTGTTATGGTCTCAATTTACAGGTTTAATAACAAGGTTTTTATACGAAAGTAAAAGACATAAAGAAGTTAAAATCAATAGAACGAGAGTTTGAGTTTTTAACTGGACAATGTAAATTGGACATTAATTCTAGATCAGGGCGAGAGCAATTTTTAGAGTTAATTAAATTCTAATCTTTTTCAAAAAGTATTTTTAAAGGTTGAATGTGAGGACGAGAGTTAAGCATTTGAATTTAATTATATAACCTAAGTCAACAGAGCGAGAGTTTGAGATAAGGGTGTTTCAACGATCAGTGTTTTCTTAAAAAGAGTTTCTACGGATTCTATTGTTTTCAAAAAGTGGTTTTTGACTTAACTAATAAGTGACAGCTACATTAATATAAAATCATAGTTTATTCAACAGGGCGAGAGTTTGAGATAAGACTTTTAATCAATAGTGTCAACTGAAAAGATTTATTTTAAAACCAAGAAACCAACGAAGAATTGATTCCTTAATTACGACGAACTACATACCGATATCCGTTTAGTTGATATTTAATTTAGATCTAGTTTTAGTTTTACTTTTCCCCCGAACAATCAAAGTATCATCCGCCTTAGCTTTACGAAGTAACCTTAGAAAACGGTATATCGATTCATAAGTCCCTGTGGGATCGATATCTTTTAAAACTACGCGATAGAACTGTGCACTTGCAGTTTGTACCCCAAATTCGACTCATAAAGTCGCGATCACTAGCCCCCTCAGTAGGGCACTGTGAGTCACCCTCCTTCTATCTTGTTCAAAAACATTGAGGCCAATGTTTAGTTCAAGTGTGAGGGAGGTTTTACTATGCTTTTTGCTTTTATTTTTTTTATTATTTCCCAATTTTTAATTTTTACCATTTCACATTTGGTTTATTTTTACTATTAGGTATCATGTGTTGCATGTATTTCACGGTCTTGGTGTATTGTTGGATTAAGTGATGACCATGAGTGGTAGTGGAAGAAAGGATCACTCCATTTACGGTTGCTTGTTGTGAAGGATCTTCCCAGAAAGTCGATACTGCTGAAGAAAAGATCGGACGCAACTTCTAAAACTCAACTAACATAGGTTCCCTATGCATTCCAAGTTGAGTAAGAAGCCACATCATATTCGAAGTACTGTGGATGCTGTCAAGCTTTACCTAACATGGTGAGTGTATAAAAAGCCAAACACATTTGTTATCATGAGCGATATTCAGGTATGTCTTTATCACTCTGACTTTACGTAGGTTCTTTGGGAATTTCACTGCATGTATACATACACTGAGGCAAGTTGTTTGATTATAGCCCCGAGCCTTTCCAGCCATCCCGTTAATAATATCCCTTGTTAACACCATTTGAGCCTGTACCCTTTGTTTTTTCTAACCACATAAATGTAACATGTGGCCTAAAATACTTCCTTACCCTGTTCAGAGTCAAGTTGATGTTCTTAAGCTGTGTTGAAATTCTAAGTTTGGGGTAAAACCCCATAACTTTCAAAAGTCAAGGTGAGTGTGGAAAAAAAAGAGAATCATCGAGGAAAAAAAAGAGAAAAGAAAATAAACTCGAGGGTTCAAAATAAGCAATGGCCAAAGAAGGGCACTCAGTTGAAAAACAAGAATAACAAAGAAAAACCAGAGCAATAAAAAAAATAATAGAGGAAAAGAAGGAAAATGAATAAACATAGTGAAAATAATAGTAACATTGACTCTGAACCAAAAACCATTTGTTTCCCGTTTTATTTGGAATATCCACACCATAACCCAAGCCCCGTTACAACCTGAAAGACCTCAAAAAGTGTGTGTTATGTGTAGTTGATATGAAAGGAGAAACTATTCAAACTTATGAGTTGATATTGCATATTATGAATTAGGAGTGAAAACACTTTAACCCCGAGAGACTTGGTGAGAGTGTGATGTAAGCTGACAGGTGAAGCGGTACCTCGATGAGGAAGTGCGGCTAAAAACTCATTAGGAAAAGCAGGAACTATAAAAGGGAGAGTGAAGGCGTTGGCGAAAGATCTCAGCAGTATCATGGTAAGAATACAAATTTTGGGAAGTGACACTTTGTCGTATAGGACATTACTTGAGGACAAGCAATGAGCTAAGTTTGGGGTTGTGATCGGTCACCATTTTCACTATATTTTTGTTGCTTATCCGACAAGAAACCAAGAAATTTGAGACACTGTGTACGCATTATGGTACCTTTAAAGTTAATTTTCATTCCCGTAAGTTATTTAAGCAATTTTATAAATTGTCAGTTTTATTTTGTGTTTTCGTGATTTTACGCGTCGGTTGTCGTTTTTATGCCCTCCAGGTCCACAGAGAAGATCCAATGGACTCAATGCGAGAGAGTGGAAAGTTTTGGCGTTCGAAAAAAGAAGATTTTCCAGTTCATGAGGCCTGACACGGCCACCCGTGTCACCTGACACGGGCCGTGTCAGGAGGAAGGCCAAGAAAGTACAAGAAAAGCCCAAAACAGTGGTCTGACACGGCCGCCCGTGTCAGGCCACCTGGGTGTGTCAGGAAGGAAATAACAAGGCAATGGTCTGACACGGCCGCCCGTGTCAGCCTGACACTGCCACCCGTGTCAGCCTGACACTGCCACCCGTGTCAGCCTGACACTACCACCCGTGTCAGCTGACACTGCCCTGTAGCGGTGTATTCATTACCTTTAGATTTATTGACTAAATCAAAAGCAAAGCATACAAAGATAGAGTCGCCACCGCACTTCTATTTATCCAAAGGAATGGCTAGAAAGCGAACAAAAGCCTAAGAAGTTTTGCAAAGAAAACTAATAAAAGGGGTACATAGATCTGGGTAAGGGGGTAATTATGCAAAGGGAAGGTGTTAGGCACCCAATGCATCCTAGGTACTCCTAGGGAACTGTAGCGGTGTATTCGTCACTTTATGATTTATTGACTAAATCAAAAGCAAAGCATACAAAGAAATCGAGTCGCCACCGCACTTTTATTTATCCAAAGGAATGGCTAAAAAGCGAACAAAAGCCTAAGAAGTTTTACACATAGAAAACTAATGAAAAGATCAGAGATCTGGGTAAGGGGTTAATTACGCAAGGGAAGGTGTTAGGCACCCAAAACGTCCTAGGTACTCCTAGGGAGCCCTTTTCACACTTGTTGTACGAAAGGTTATTTGTTTATGAAATATTTATTGTGCAAACATGATGGAAGGGATAAGAAAAGAATATACAAGTTATTATTTTTGTGTTTGAACGGATGAACCCGTTGCCTACGTACCTTTCCATGGAAGGTAAGGATCAAAACGCCGTAGTTCGGCTAAAAGATTTCCAAAAGGTATGTGAATTGATTTTAAAACAAAATCCCTAAGGTCTTTCGTTATCCACGGGAGAAAACTCAACCTATGCAAACAACAAGTCCACTCTGTGAGAAAAGCTTCAACTTGCTAGTGAGGGGTTAACCCTATAATAAGCAAGGAAGTCTTACAATTCAATCACTAAGGACAAAAGGTGAGATTAACATCAACTAACTAGGATAAATAAAACCTATGGCTAATGTATGAAAACTTATCAAGAATGGACAAAGCCACAAAACAATTGAATGAGTTGGATTAACCAATTAGGACTTATTCACAAAAGATGGTCAAAGTATGATTAGAATTCAATTCAAAAGAAGTATTAAAAAAATGAAGTTTGAAAAGTCCAAGGCTTAAGGCCTAGGTTTCTAATTTGAAAAGAAATGAAAATGTTTGCACAATAGTTTTCAAGTTTGAGTTAACATGCAAATGGAGGTTTAAAGAACAAAAAGGTGGGATGGGGAGGGAGTGTAAAACTTCTTAGATGTTCACCTCTTGAGATCATATATAGATGATCCAAGTGACTCCTTTGGAATAGGCAATGAGCAATAACAAATAAACAAAGCAGATGGATACCGGATGCCAATCAATGGACTTATTCCAATCTCACAAAACAAAATGGATACCGGATACCAATCAATGGATTTATACCAATCTTCTGGAACAAAACAAGACAAGGATACCAGATGCCAATATATGGACTTATACCAATCTCTACAGGATGATCATAGGAAATAACTGCCAATAAATGGACTTACAATTGACTCCTCACATACAACAGACATAACAAATGCACTAAGCAAGAGGAAACAAGTTGCCAATAAATTGTCTTACACTCGACTCCTAGGAAATAGGATGCCAATAAATGGTCTTAGTCCCAACTCCTTCCAGATCATAGGAACAATGGCCAATATATGGACTTACAGTTGAATCCTCAATGGACAAACATAGATGTCACAAAGATATGAACAATGATCATGCAATTATGTACAATTAATGATGATAAATGCACAGAGGCACACACACAAGCAAATATGCACAGATGAATCAAGTAAGCAGACAAACAAGTCAATTAGCACACATTATACACAAGCAATTAGTCTCAAGCAAGGTTAGACTTTACAGTCAACTGGAATGGGGTAATATGAGCTCTTAACCCTAACATTGAGAGTTAGGGTGAAGCAGATGAAATGGAGATGAGGGGTGTGCCTCATAGCTCTTATCCCCGGCCTGGGAGAGCTTTGAATAATAGAAAGTGTGGGAGTTCAGAAAGTAGGAACTCTTCTCCACAAGTGATTTGACTCTATAAGATCTTGGGTTAATATCCACAATGCATCAACATGTTATGTGAGAAAGGGGATGACACACTGAATAGCAGGAGATGGATTACACATCTCTTTTATCTGCCAATTGCCTCATAAGAGGACTTTTCCTGCTTGGCACAAAAAGTAAACAATCACAAGCATTGCCTCTTAAGGAGGACTTCAGACAGGTGCCTGCCCACATAACAAGACAGGTCTTCCAGACTACATGAAGAAGAGAGGTTATACCTAAGTGGTTAAGCAACCAAGCAAAAGCAAGTTCAAAGTGAACTTAAAGCAACTAATGTACCTGTGGAAACATCAAACAAATCAGTACAAAGTTCAGACAACTAAACAACAGTCAATAAGCAATAAACAATCCCAATGTACACAAGGTATAAGCCAAAGGTCAAACTCAAATGAGTTAACATTAACCTACAAAACACACAAAGATTAGTAATCAAAGGCAAACATCAATGCTCAAATGATGGAGCATCAACAACTGTGGAACTTGGATGTTCAACCTGAAATCAAAGCTCAAATGTGAGAGGCAAACCACTAGGTCAAAGCCTAGGATCAAAGATGGAGAAAAAATTCAAAACAGAAGCTGAAAATTAACATGAATCAACTTCAAACACATCTTGAAACAATCCAAAAGGTCTCACATCAATATCATATACCAAAAGCATTTCATGATCAATTGAAGTTCAAGGCAATTTTAAAGTTCAAATGTGACCAACCAGAATGAAAAATCTCAATTAAATCAGAAATGATTCAAATAATTCCAAGAAAATTCATGCTCATTCACAACATCCATAATATGCATCACACAAAAAATCAGGACAATTGGAGATCATTAGGCATGGCAAATTCAACACATAAGTTGAACATCAAAAGGTGTGACACAAATTGTCACACCAACTTATCATGATCATAAAACATAAATGACAAATGGTAAAAATACCAAATCAACACCAAAATGTCAAGCAACATGTCTAGTTTCATCATCCAATTTTTCAGATTCATTGGATTAAAAACCAGCATTTCACAAATGATATAGCAAGGCAAGGTACAAAATGCATACATGTTCACATACCCTAGCACAAAATGAAATCCAGCCAAGCACAATTTATGGAAAAATGATCAAAAAATAATAGACAAAAAATGCAACACAATGCAAAAAACCTCATAATTTTTGGATCAATATTCAATTTGTTTTGATTTTTTGAAGATAGAAATAAAATGAAATGGATATGTGACAATTAAATGGAATTAAGATGAAATGTTTATTTAATTTGAAATGAAATTGGCGTTGGCTGCTGAAACGCAGCGTTTCATTAAAACGTTGGCCAGTCAACGCGGTCAACACACGCGAGAGCCAATGAGAGCGCACGCATGGGATTTCCATGAACCAATCACGTTCTAACCCTAGCAAACTATTCAGCAACAGATTTATGTTGGCAAAACAGATCAAAAACCGTGGCCTAAGACTGAATCATCTTCTTCCTCGCGCGCATCTCATGAACAGTAGATGTTCATCAACATCAAGAACATTTTTTTCAGATTTCACAATTAATCATATCAACATGTAGCATTCTCATCATAGATCATGAATTCATGCATGGCTAAGCATAATTTCTCATATCAAGATCAAATCGAGCAAAACAAATTTCATGCATGGAACTTTAAATCAACCTAACTCAGTGAATATTGCATGGAATTTCATGGTTCAAAGCTCAGATTAACCAGCACAAAGAGATCTACAACAACATCATAACATAATTGAGAATTAAGAGAATCGATTTTGTAACCTTTTGAAGTGCAGATCTGGATTTGTGTTGATTCAAGCCTTGCAATGCTCCAATGTTCCTCTATGAAGCTTGTGAAGTTGATTGGATGAGAAAATGCAGCTCAATTGTGCACGAATCTACCAGAATTTGAAATCACCATTGTTGCTTCCAAGCTTGCATATGCTTCAAACAGGCACGAATTTCTATGGATCTATGTTCAATCTTGCTCAATGATGCTTCAGAAAGATGAATTGATCAAGATAAATGCAATTTGTTTGAAGAAATTGAAAGAAAATTTTGAGAGAAAAGTGTGAAAAATTTGATCTAGATCTGAAATTATGATTGTTGTTTATGAAAAACAGTTAGGGTTTCAGCTTTATACCTCCTACTAATCACTCTTCTAATCATGCTTAGCCAATTGGTAAGTGGAATTAGCAAAATGAGGTGCAAGTGCAAATTGTGATTTTCACCCTTATGCATGAAAATGCATGTGAACAGTGCACGGGATTGTGTTTGTTTTCACTCAAAATATCATTTTGGAGCTAAAGGCAATGGTGGAATGTTCAAATAATGCACCAATTTTGAATATTGAAATTTCCCTCCAAAAATTCAAGAATTTGCAAATGATTATGTGATGACAATTTGTGCAATGCAATGCATGTTTTGGAAACTAGAGGTCAAAATGAGAATTTAGCAAAAAGAACCACTTGAATTGGAGCTTTGGTTGAGAAGTTATGTTCATTTGAATCTTCAAGTACACTTTGCCATGTTTTGATCATATCTCCTTAACCACACATGAGAAATTGATGATCTTGGACTTTTTGGAAATGGGAGAGAGAGATCTACAACTTTCATGTTCAACAAAATTTCATTTGAAGCTTTCTTGATGATGTAATTTGAAGTTGAAGTTAGGTTAAAATCTTTCCATTTTTGGCAAATTTGAATTATAGGTCACTTTCTATTTTTGGAAAGTTTTAACCTGACTTTATTTTCTTCAATGTTGATGTTTGAAATGTCAAATGAGACTTGTTTGAACATGAATGAAGTGTTTCTAATCACTTCCCACCTCCAAATCCATAGTTGACTTGGCAGTTGACTTTTCTAGGTCTTCAGATGACCTGGCAATGTTCTGATGAAATTCAAGCCTCTACCACTTGGGATTTTGATTAAAAATGACATCATAGCTCATATGAACTCTTGTGAATGATTATGCGGTCCAAATTCTCAAGAATGGCCACCATCTATTGCTTAATGACTGCCTTTGACTGTCTTGACCTGTGATTGATTCATCTGCAAGACAAAGGTTAGATGACATATTTTTGTACTTTTGGTTAGTGGTAAAGAGAAAAGCAATGATATACAAATGCAAAACATGCTTGATGATCAAGAACCACTCTCAAAAAGGTAACCCACCCACAGGGAAGGAGGCAAGGTGCACAATGATCCTTGAGGCAATGAAATGATATGATATGATGCCATGAGGGATCTTAGGGACAAAATTGGGGTCTTACAGGAACCCTTTTCACAACTTGTTGTAAAAAGTATTGTTTATGAAAATATTTATTGTGCAAACATGAGGGAAGAGGTGAGAAAAGAATGTACAAGTTTTATTATTTTTGTGTTTGGATGGATGAATCCATTGCCTACGTACCTTCACAGGATCAAAACCTCGTAGTTCGGCTAAAAGATTTCGAAAAAGTGAGTGGATTGATTTTAAAGCAAAAGCCTCAAGGTCTTTCATTATCAAAGGGAGAACACTCGACCTGAATAACCACAAGTCCACCATGTGAGAACAGCTTCGACATGCTAGTGAGGAACTATGCCCTATAATAAGCATGGAAGTCTTACAATTCAATCACTAAGGACAAAGGTGAGATTCACATCAACCACTAAGATAATTCAGATCTATGGCTAATGCATGAAAATTTGATCAAGAAGTGGACTAGGGCCACAAAAGCAATTGAGTGGGTTGAATTAACCAATTAGAAGTATTCACAAAGAAGTCAAAGTATGAATTAAAGTTCAATTACAATGAGTATTAGGAAATGAGAGTTTGAAAATCAAAGGCATATGGCCTAGGTTTCTAGTTTGAAAAAGAGCATCTGATGTTTGCACAATTTTGTTTTTTTGGTTTAAGGACGAAAAGGTTAAGGTTAAGCACAAAAGGGGTCATGGATAAGGGACAAGGCCACAAGCAGGAATTCCTTTCTCAAGATCATAGAAATGATCCAAGTAAGTTCCTTTGGAATCAAGCAATACAAAGCACAAACAAATAAGCAAGTTCAAAGGAGCAACAAAACTGGAAACGGAGGGCCAATCAATGGTCTTACGTCCAACTCCACAAAGCAACATGGGAAACAGATAACCAATCAATGGTCTTACACCTGACTCCTCAAACAAAGCAAATAACAAATGCAAAAACAATATGCAAAACAATATGCAAAAGCAAACACAAGTAATCACAACAATCAATTAGCACACTCTATACACAAGCAAGAGGCTCAATCAAAGTTGGGCTTTAGTCAAGGGGTCATATCAACCTTGACAAACAAGCCAATATTGTTATGGGTGTTCAGGCTCTTAACCACTGACATTGACCGTCAGGGTGAGCAGATTAAATGGGAAATGAGGATTAGACCTCATAGCTCTTAACCCGGCCTGGGTGAGCTTGAATCAAAGAAGGTGTGGGAGTCCAGAATGAGGGACCCTATTCCACGTGACTGACTCTATACAAGATCTTGGGTGTTTATTCAAATGCATCAGCACGTAGTGCGAGCGTAATGAAAGACTCAACTGAATAGCAGGGGATTGATTGCAAATCCCTTCTATCTTCCAATTGCCTCTTCACTTAGGAGGACTTGAAGTACATGGCACAAACATAAACAATCACATTCATTGCCTCTTAAGGAGGACTTCAGCCAAATGCCTGCCAAAAGAAACGACATGGCTTCCAGACTACATGGAGTTATAGAGGTTACCTAAGTGGTACACCAACCACAAGCAAAGCAAAGCTCAAGTAATGAGCTTAAACGGCTAAGGTACCTGTATGAAAAGCTAAACAATCAGTAGGATATTCAGACAAACAACCAACAGATAACAACAGTCAGACATTCCCAGTATGTACACAAAGCAAGTCCTAAAAGGCAATCAATCAAGTGAGTTCACCACCAAAGGACCTACAACACAATCAAAATTAGTTAAACAAAGTAAATTGCATCTCAAGCGATGAGATCACATCATCCATTAGAACTAATTGCTTGAACCTGAAAGGCAAAGCTCAAAAGGTGAGTACAAACCACTAGTGCAAAGACTAGGGTCAAAGGCAAAGCAAAAAGTCAAAACAGCAACCCATATTCAAAATAAAGCACATTTAATCAAGTAAGAACATGTCCTAAAAAGGACCAAGTCTAAAGCATAAGGCAAGGTCATCACATGAGCAAGATATGGCAAAGGCAATTTCAGAGCACACAATTGGACATCAAGAATAAAAATTCCATATTAAAACAGAAATGGATCAAACAATCATGAAAAAATTTATGTGCATACAAAATGTCAAATACAAGCATCATGCAAAAAATTGGAATTAGAAAAGCTCAATTGACATGTATATGAAAATGTACAAGATCCACATCAAATTGTGTGACACACATTGTCAAACCATACATTCATGTATCCAAAACAGAGAAGGAATGGGCTAAAAATGCCAAATAAAATCTCACAAATCATGTAACATGTTAGGAAACAGCATATTAAATTTCATGGCAATTGGACAATTATTGAGCATTTCACAAAAGAGTGGATGAAGCATGGTACATTTTGCATACATGTTCAAATAATCAATCACAATTAAAAATCCAGAAATGATAAAATCATAAAATCAACACCACAAAATAATAGACATTCACATGATCATGTAGAAAAAAAATTTGGATTTAATTGGAATAATTTTCTATTTTTTATGATTTTTTGAAGTTGGATGGAAATATTGAAATAAAAATGAAGAAAGCACATGATAATTGGAGGGAAATGAAATTGGATTGGTTAATTTGAAAATATGCTATCAGCTGGAATCGAACCAGGTTCATGTGAAAATGCGCTAGAAAAGAAAATAAAATCACAAATGCCACAACCAGGAATCGAATGGGAGCGGCAAAGGCTACAGGTGCGCATCATCAAAACGCCAGCGTTTGGTTAAATGAAAACAAATGGAATTAAACATGGCAATGCAAGGATCGAACCGAAGACATAATGGTGAAAGGCGCATGCACAGGATCAAAACGCAGCGTACCACTTAATGAAGTGGCACGCCAGTCAGCAGGTCAAACGCCACGAGGCGCTGGTCAAAGGATACAGACCAATAGTTTTGCCATGAGGACGCACGCGTGGCGCCAGCTGGGATAAACCCTAGCGTTTTACAGACGGCGGCTGATGGAGGATTCAGCCTTCTTCTCCGGTGAGACCGGCGGAGGAACAGTGACATTCATCACAAAAAAATCCAGAAACATGCAATATATACATCAATGGAAAGCTCTCGTTACGTACAACATGGATCTAGCATTTGTTTGACCTAATCTCCACGAATTAAGAGAGTCGAACAGAAACATTTTTCACCCACAAACTTCAAATCAACATAACTCAACCAATTCTCATCCATTTTCAAAAGTGTTCATATCAGCGTGATCAGCATGAAAAGATCTACCTAAACATGTGCATAAAATGGAGAATTAAGAGGTTCGAAATCCTAACCTCTTGAAGAGCAGTGGATGGAAACAAGCGTATTCAAGGCCTAGCAATGTCCAGATCTCCTCTATCACTTGTATATTGAAGCTTTAGGCACGAATTGAAGCTTGAAATGGCTTGGATCTTGATCAATTTGCAACTTCCATCTTCATGTTCTTGAGCTTGATGTGCTTGTTTCTTCACCAAAACCTTCAATCCAGAGCTTGATCCTTCATCAACAATGCTTGCTGAACACGATTATGCCATCAAATTCTTGTGCTATGTGGAAAAATTTGAAGTTTGAGATGAGAGAAAATTTTGGAGGGAACTTGAATCTAGATCTAGAATCTGAAAAAACTGTGAAATTCTGTTATGATTTGATTTATATATGGTCTCTTATTCACATCCAAATCAAAATTAGGCATAAGTTAATTAGGATTAGTGAAAATGAGGTGTATGACCAAAAATGGAAAGTGTGAGGTGCATGGAAAATTTTGAACGTGAACAGTAGCATGTGGAGGTGTATTTCACTTAAAATCATCTCATGCACATGTTGGAATTGGAATTAAGTTCATATGATGCACCAAATTTGAATTTGGTATTTTCCCTCCAAAATGTTCATGAATGAGCAAATGGTCATGTGATGAAATTTCATGCAATGTGATGATGTATTTGGAAAATATATGTCATGAGAAGCAATATGCAAAAAGAGTGACTCATTTTGGAGTTTTGGATCAAAAGTTATGGCTTGTTGAAGTTTCAAGCACACTTAGTGATCATTTCCTCATAACTCCTCAACCATTCATCAGATGCTCATGATCTTGGACTTTTTGGAAATGGGAGAGAAAGATCTTCAACTTTCATGTTGGACAAAAATTCATTTGAAGCTTATTTGATGTTTAAAAGTCTAGTTGAATGTGGTCCAAAAACTTGCCATTTTTGGAAACTTGAAATTATAGGTCACTTTTTATTTTTGGAAACTTTTGCACTGGCTTCAAATTCTTCAATGTAGATGTTTGACATGATGAATAGGCCTTGTTTGAACATGAATGGGATGTCTCAGATCATTTCCCACACCTCTAAGCCTCCAATTGACTGTACAGTTGATCATATGGTCCTTAGATGACCTTGGCAATGACTGATGAATTTGAGCCTTAACCTCTTAGGGAATTTGCTTCAAAATGGAACCATAGCTCATATAAGCTCAATATAATGATCACATGATCCATATCTTAATGAAAACCTCATCTCTTGCACAAAGGATTCACTTGATGTGCCTTGACCTGATGACTGCTTAAGCTGCAAGTAGCAAAGGTTAATGACATATTTTTGTACATTTTTGGTTAGTGATTAAAAGAAAAGCAATGATATATAAATGCAAGCATGCTTGGTGATCAATAATCACTCTCAGGAAAGATCCCACCCACAGGGAAGGAAGCAAGGTGTCCAATGATCCTTGAGGCTTATGTAATGCAATGCTATGATGCCATGAGGGATCTTAGGGTCAAAAATTGGGTCTTACATGCCCGTGTCAGCCTGACACTGCCCGTGTCAGCCTGACACTGTCAGTGTCAGCCTGACACTGTCAGTGTCAGCTAAAACGTTAATTTTCCAATTTTCGGGCTTTTTCACCAGGCTTGAGCTGCATGGACATTTTGGAGATTTCCACCTTCTGCCAAGGGATTTTCACTATATAAGAAGAGTTTCTGCAAGAGCAAAGATCATCTTGGAATACAGAAAAACACAGTATTGTGAAGCAATCAAGTATTACAGAGATCAAGGAATTCGGAGAGCTGAAGATATTCATGAGCGGGAGCGATTGAAGATCAAAGTCATTCAATTACTTGTAATGTGTAATTTTTATCTTGAATTTGTTTTGAACAATATGAGTAGCTAAACCCCCCAATGCTAGGGGGTGTCCCTAATTTAGAATTGTAATGAATTTGAGTTTACATTTGCATTTATAATATTGTTTTTACGGTAGCCTTTTGATGTGTTTATTGCTTTCTCTTTCGGACCAATTGAGATTGATTTGTGGTTATCAATTAGGCTGGACCGCCATTGATAAGGTTTTCATAAGGTTACTCTATAGTAGATATCACCTAGGACTAGGGGTACCCTGTATGAACCAGAGTATTTTTGATATTATACAGCTTAACTTCACCCTAATTGGCTATGGACATAGGAATTAGGGTAGATTGATTAAAGGTTTTCTCACCAAGGACTTGGGAGAAAATACCCTTGAGAACTGGTAGTAATTGATATTTGTTGATGCAATAGTGACTCAGAGTTGTTACAGGGATAAATCATACACTTTCCTTGGCATTGTTCCTTTTTCTCTATAAACCCTTATTTTCATATTTCTTTATCTTTACTTTTATTATTATATTTTTACACTCAAAAACCAAATTAATACTTTTTGTTTAATTGAATGATAATTTAACTCAATATTAACGTGCAGTCCTTGAGATCGACATTCGGGGAATTTCCCCCTTATTACTATAAAAGGCAAAATAGTACACTTGCTATTTTCCTGGTCAGTGAACTTGATAGACCAGTGGGGACCATGCCCTACCTACAAAAGAGTTAGGCAAATACAAAGACATATTTTTGGTATTTTGGTTAGCAAATGATAAACATGTAAGTATGATACAATCACATGGTGCTTGGTGACCTCTCCCAAAACAAACCCAATGAAAGGGGGGAAAGGAGGATGCCAAGGTATGATCCCAATGCTAATGCATATGATGAGATTGCATGAGGGATCTTAGGGTCAAAATTAGGGTCTTACAGCTGCCCCTATTTAAGGACATTCTAACTGAGGATGTGAAGGTTAAAATCTTCATATCGACTCAGTAGAATGGGCTTAAATAACAACATATAGAAACAAATTTTGATCCCTAAAAGACCTCATGATGCGTATGATATGAATGTAAAAGCAAATTATTCGTGGGGAAATGTTGCCACAAAGGAAAAGAAATCAGAGAGACTGAATATCCGCAAAAGTATAATGCATTCCGTAAGGAAAATTTCCTGGGGAGACAGAGACTCTAGGGGATAAAAAGGGTTATGCGTAGGCCAAACTACGACTTAAAAACTGCTGGGGGACTAGAGGAATTCCATAAAAAAATGGAAAGACTCAACCGGGAGGACGAAAACATCTGCATGGGGAACAAGTAGATCTGGATAAAACCAACATACTTAAATCATGCAGGAAAAACGATTTCACTAAGGAAATCCGCACTCTACTCAACTGGGGAAGAAATAGACTTCGACATAGGAGGAACAGAGAGTTATTATCCACTACCGGTTACTAGGTAAGGAGATAATAAAGATTTGACAGAGAGGACATTCTTCATCGGTTAGGATGAACATATCAAGGATGACTCGCTGGGAACCGCCAGGAGGGAGTATTCACTACCGGTTACTGGGTAGGAATAACCTTGCTGGGGGGGAACTACAGAAATAAGATTTACAACTACCAGTTACTATGAAGAAGACCAAAGATGAGAATATCCATCACCAGTTAAAGTGAACATATCAAGGATAAACTCAAAGGAAAGAAAAATCCGCCATCGGTTAAGATGAACATATCAAGGATAGACTTGCCTGGGGATGTTAAGGAGAATATCCGTCATCGGTTAAGATGAACATATCATGGATAAACCAACTGAACAAAAAGTAGGAATTATATCTATCGAATTTCGGATAGAATATCATCAAAGAGAAAACCTGTCATCGGTTAGGATGAACATATCAAGGATAGACTCTGTGAGGAAGGAATAGGAATTACATCTATCAGTTACTGGATAGAATACCACAAGAGAAAGTACCCGTCACCGGTTAGGATGAACATATCAAGGATAAACTCTGCAAAGGGGAATGAAAAACAGGATTTACAACTACCGTTTACTGGGTAGAAGACCGTAAAGAGAAGGAACCCGTCATCGGTTAGGATGAACATATCAAGGATTAACTCTCTAGGGAATGAAAATAGGGATTATAACTACCCTTTTTACTGGGTATAATACCAAAGATGAGAATATTTGTCACCGGGGAGGAAACTGAAATAATAATCGTCCACGAGGAAATAACTCAGTGGGGAAAGGAGAAAGGTTAAAGTCTTTCTACTTAAGGGGATGACACTCTATAATGGAGGGAGGACAGACATCAAACTTGCATGGGGATAAAGTACCGCCATAATGGAGAATAAGAATCTTGTTAGTGAATCAACAAAAACGATGATGAAATATATGAGTATATATGTACATGTATATGTATATGTATATATGTATATATGTATATGTGATGATCATGCTGACAAAACGATCGCAAAGGATACAAAGGTGTCGCAAATTTGAATCATCGATACAATTCTCGGTCAATCCACAAAAGAGGGAGACGGCTTGCTGGAGAAAAGAGAGATCATCATCCCAAAGGCTCAAACCTAGCCGGGAAAAGAAGAGATCTGCTAAGAAAACCGTTATCGAGTCTGCAAGGAATTTTAGGTCCACACCATATCAAATGGGTGACAACCATGCAGAGGATAAACACAAATAGGTGCTTAGGAACTAGGAGGAAATTCTGACTGGGAGCGAATCGGATGGCGATTGGTAAGGAAACCAAAGTTCTACTGTAACCACACGAACTGTTGAGGAAACCAATTTTTAGCTGGGGAATAAACATTCCGCAGGGGACTGAATCAACCAACTCTGTTGGCTACCCTACTGGGGAATAGCGGACAACGATTGCTGAAAGCTAAAAATGCTATTGAGGATGAAAGAGAAATTGCGCCTACTGTTAGGGGTGACCAATAAGGCTCCACACTTAGGGCTTACTGCTTTCGAACCACTGATGATATTCCTTTTAAATGAAATCGATTGCTTAAAATTCATGCTTTTATATGTTTTAAAAAAATAATTTTGATTAAAAATTTTAATTTCAAAAATGATCATAATAAAATTTAAAACTATTTGCTGAAATAAACAAGAGTAGAAACAATTGGATAAAAGTTCAACTTTATTTAATGGAATGGTAGTCCGTAAATGACAAGACTCCATAGAATTTTACAAAGTTGAAAATGGTAATTTTCATGGAAAAGGGTTACATTGAATACAATGATCACTAATCCTTCCATCAACTCTTGATGCCCACTGTGCTTTTGGCCGCCACTGGGGATGATGAATCATTGTCGACCGTTGTGCTCAACAAAGTCTTCAAAATCTGAAGATCAGCAGGATGCAGTTACTTGCCATAATCCCTAATTTTTGCATAAATTTCCCCAAGGTGGGGTATTCAATTTATCGGGATAATTTTTCTGTTTTATGTCTCTAACTTTTGCCTGGATCACCCTTTCGGGTTTCAATCCACCAAGACTCTCATTTTTGCCTAAGCCACCCTTTCGGGTTTTCAACTTAGCGAGTTGTTCTTTTCTTTTTAGGCGAAGTATTTCTTGTCTGCATCTGCGTTCACAGGACGAGTGAACTCTTCACCATCCATAGTTGTAAGAATCAAAGCACCGCCTTAAAAGGCTTTCTTAACAACATATGGGCCTTCATAATTAGGAGTCCATTTTCCCCTAGAATATGGTTTGAACGATAAAATCTTCTTGAGCACAAGGTCACCTTCTCTTAACACACGAGGTCTGACCTTCTTATCAAAAGCTTTCTTCATCCTCTGTTGATACAACTGACCATGACACATGGCAGTTAACCTCTTCTCTTCGATCAAATTCAGTTGGTCAAACCTGGTCTGACACCATTCAGCCTCAGTCAACTTGGCTTCCATGAGCACACGTAATGAAGGAATCTCAACCTCTACGAGGAGCACTGCTTCCATACCATATACAAGAGAGAAAGGGGTTGCCCCTGTTGAAGTGCGGATGGATGTTCGATACCCATGCAAAGAAAATGGGAGCATCTCATGCCAATCCTTATATGTCACAACCATCTTCTGGATAATCTTTTTAATATTCTTGTTCGCAGCTTCAACAACCCCATTCATCTTGGGTCTGTAGGGAGAAGAATTATGGTGTGCAATCTTGAAGTCTTTGCAAAGAGCTTCCACCATATTATTATTCAAGTTGGATCCATTATCAGTAATGATCTTGCTTGGCACACCATAACGACATATAATATGATTCTTGATAAACCGCATAACAACTTGCTTGGTTACGTTTGCGTATGATGTCGCTTCAACCCATTTCGTGAAGTAGTCAATTGCCACCAAAATGAAACGATGTCCGTTCGAAGCTTTGGGCTCAATCATGTCAATCATATCAATTTCCCACATGGAGAAGGGCCATGGGGAGGAAATGACGTTCAATAGTGTCGGAGGAAGATGAATCCTATCCGCATATATTTGGCACTTGTGGCATTTCTTCACAAACTTGCAACAGTCAGATTCCATTGTCAGCCAATAGTAACATGCTCGCAACATTTTCTTGTCCATAGCATGTCCACTGGAATGAGTACCAAAGGAGCCTTCATGGATTTCAGCCATCAATAAGTCTGCTTCGTGTCTATCCACGCATCTGAGTAGAACCATATCGAAGTTTCTTTTGTACAATACATCACCATTCAGGTAGAAATTTCCGGCTAATATCCTAAAAGTATTCTTATCTTTCAAAGATGCTTCATGCGGGTATATCTGACTTTGGAGGAAACACTTGATGTCATAATACCACGACTTCTCGTCTTTGATCTCTTCAATAACAAACACATGAGTTGGCCTATCAAGACGCATCACAGTCAAATTGGGAACCTCATTCCAATACTTCACTACAATCATTGACGCCAACGTTGCAAGAGCATATGCCATCCGGTTTTCATCTCGAGGGATATGATGAAACTCAACCTTTGTAAAGAAAGTTGAAATCCTCCTCGCATATTCTCTATATGGTATCAAACCGGGTTGATTCGTCTCCCATTCACCTTTGATTTGATTCATAACCAAAGTTGAATCTCCAAAGACATCTAAGTGCTTGATTCGAAGATCAATGGCCTCTTCGAGCCCCATAATACAAGCTTCATATTTTGCCATGTTATTTGTACACTTGAAGGTCAATCTAGCTGTAAATGGAAAATGTGTGCCTTGAGGAGTAATAATCACTGCCCCAATGCCATTACCATACTGATTAACAGCTCCATCAAATACCATGCCCCAACGGGAACCAGGTTCTAGCCCCTCTTCAAGCAATGGTTCATCACAATCTTTCATTTTCAAGTACAAGATTCTTCATTAGGAAAGTTATACTGTACTGACTGGTAATCTTCAATCGGTTGGTGAGCTAAATGGTCAGCCAAGACACTACCTTTGACCGCTTTCTGAGGTTGGTATTCAATATCATACTCTGACAACAACATCTGCCAATGGGCAATCCTCCCAGTTAAAGCAGGCTTCTCAAATATATACTTGATTGGATCCATTTTGGATATCAACCAAGTGGTATGATTCAACATATACTGACGCAGACACTTAGCAGCCCAAGCCAATGCGTAACAAGTCTTCTCAAGCATAGAATACCGAGTCTCACAGTCGGTGAAATTCTTAGTAAGGTAGTAAATTGCAAATTCTTTCTTTCCAGACTCATCTTGCTGACCAAGAACACAACTATACAATCTTCGAGCACAGCCAAATACATGATCAACGGTCTTCCTTCAACAGGTGGAGACAAAATCGGGGGTTCAAGCAGATATTCTTTGATACTATCAAAGGCTTTCTGGCAGTCTTCGGTCCAATCACAAGACTGATCTTTCCGAAGAAGCTTGAATATAGGCGCACATGTGGCAGTCATGTGTGAAAGGAATCTTGAGATATAATTCAAGCGGTCGAGAAAACCTCTGACTTGCTTCTCGATTTTGGGCGCATGCATCTCTTGTATTGCTTTGACCTTGGCCGGATCAACTTCAATACTCTTCTCACTGACGATAAAGCCCAACAACTTACTAGAACGAACACCAAAAGTACATTTATTGGGATTCAAGCGGAGTTTATACTTCCTCAAACGCTGGAAAAGCTTCAACAAATGCTCAACATGTTCCTCTTCATCAATTGATTTAGTAATCATGTCATCGACATAAACTTCAATCTCTTTATGCATCATATCATGAAAAAGAGTAGTCATTGCTCTTTGGTAAGTTGCACCAGCATTCTTTAAACCGAAAGGCATCACTCTATAACAGAATGTTCCCCAGGGTGTAATGAATGTGGTCTTCTCCATATCTTCGGGTGCCATCTTGATCTGATTATATCCGGAAAATTCATCCATAAACGAAAAGACTTTGAATTTAGATGTATTGTATACCAACATATCAATGTGTGGCAGAGGGAAATCATCTTTCGGACTGGCTTTATTCAAATCTCTATAATCAACGCACATGCGGACTTTTCCATCTTTCTTCGGAACAGACACAATATTGGCCACCCATTGCGGATACTCGGCGGTCACAAGGAAACTAACATCAATCTGCTTCTGCACTTCTTCTTTAATATTTATTGCCATATCAGGATGCGTTCGTCTCAACTTCTGCTTGACTGGCGGGCACTCTGGCTTCAACGGCAATCTATGCTCCACAATCTCATAATCCAAACTAGGCATGTCTTGATAGGACCAAGCAAATACATTTGAATACTCTCGGAGAAGATCAATTAACCCCTTATTAACATCTGGACACAGTTGCGACCCAATCTTGACCTCCTTCACATCATCTTTGGAACCCAAGTTGACTAACTCAATCTGCTCTTCAAATGACTGAATGGCTTTTCCTTCATGCTCAAGAAGACGAGACAATTCATCACTTTCCTCCTCAGCCTCAAACACAGGGAATTCAAAATTTGGAGAAGGAGAAGGATCATTGTATTCAACGGGGTTAGAAACCAACCTGCATAATGATTTGATATTTTGATTTTAGAGAAGTGAATTGTGACCAAATATTATGCAGATGGACAAATTTATTTATTTATTTATGTTTTTTGTGATTACCATTTTCAGAATAAAGCAAAAAGTACAAACAAAACATCATAGATGTGGATGAATAGAATTGAATTTTATTGATGATCAAATTTGAAAATGCCCAACAATATTCACTTCTCCCTTAGGCATAGGAGAAGGATTTTTAAAACAAATAAAAGCAATTACTTAGATCGATGCATAATAACAGGAATATCAACAGCAGTCCAATTGTTGCAATCCTTTCCATGCGTCACAAAATTGGTGCAGTCTTCCTCTTCGTCATCCTCTAGCACAACAGCTAAGTGTTGTTCATTGCCATGAATGAACCCTCCGCTACAAAAGTTGAGTTGCACATCCTCTGATCTAGCAACTGGTGATCCTTGTTGAAAACCCAGACCGATTTTGTTCTTGTTATCGGTGACTTCTACCACTCACCCCCACTGATCAACAATTCCCTCTTCAACAATCTTCCTTGCATCTTTCAATAAGGACATAGGTGTCCCAACTCTCTTTTCATCAGCAATAGACAAGGCTTGGAACAGAGTTCCAACCTCATCCTCAACTTCAACATAAGAGAAAGATGATAGGTGGCTAACCAACAACGCCTTCTCCCCGCCAATAATGACTAATTTCCCATTCTTGACAAATTTGAGTTTCTGATGCAACATGGAGGTAACAGCTCCCGCCTCGTGGATCCACGACCTTCCCAACAGATAACTGTAGGCCAAGTGGATATCCATTACTTAGAAAGTAATTTGGAAATCACTCGGACCTATCTTCACTGGAAGGTCCACTTCACCTATCACTGTTTTGCATGAACCGTCAAAAGCTTTGACGATTACGCCACTATACCTCATAGGCGCTCCTTGATATGATAACTTTGATAATGTTGACTTCGGAAGCACATTCAATGAAGATCAGGTGTCAACAAGCACATTGGATAAAGCGTCATCTTTACAATTCATGGAGATATACAAAGCCAAGTTATGATTCCTACCCTCCTCAGGGAGTTCTTCAACACAAAAACTGAGATTGTTGCAAGAAGTGATGTTAGCCACAATATGATCAAACCGATCCACCGTAACATCATGTTCCATAAACGCTTGCTCTAGAACTCTTTGCAGTGCTTCTCTGTGTGCTTCTGAATTCATAAGCAGAGATAGTACTAAAATTTTTGAGGGGGTTTGGAGCAGCTGCTCCACCACATTAAACTCACTTTTCTTTATTAACCGAAGTACCTCATCATCACCATTAGTCTTCAAATTGCTGGATTCACCAGACTGACGCTTTGAAGCACTAACTTGATCTGCCGTAGGCACTTCCACTTTCTTACTGACTATTGAATCTTCCACATCTTTTGGGAACACCGACCCAAACACTCGACCACTGCGGGTCACCTTAGTAACATCAGCAATGCTCACGACAGAATTGGTTGTAGGTAATGGAACCTCTTGACCATCCTTCACCATAGTTGCATTATACTGATAAGGAACAACCCTATCAGATGTGTACGGGACTGGGCCTGCCAACCATATGACCAACGACGATACCGATCTTTGGCTGATGATGTTACTGTTACTACTATCATATTGAATCACCACTCTCTCAGGGTTCTTAAACATAAGAACGATCATATTCACATCGTCATCTACGTGACGGGATTGTATAATCTGGATCATACCCTCATCCATCAACCGCTGGATGTCCCTTTTCACAATCTCACAACCTCTTGGGTTAACACTGCAGATAGCACAATCATCATGGTCATGCTCACAATTGCTCACCAAATAAATATCCTTGTGCATCGTCACCAAGGAAATTCGAATAAAATGGACATCAAACACTTTGAACTCTCCAGGGCAGACATCTACCATGTTGACAGATGAATTTCCATGAGTGGACAGTGGGTTAGCTTTCACGTTGGGTGCGCGGTCCTCAAAAGACACCATTCCACTCTTTACTAGCTTCTGGACTTCATATTTGAGAGGGTAGCAGTTTTCAATGTCACGGTCGGGTGCTCCTTGATGAAAAGCACAGCGGAGGCCAGGCTTGTACCACCATGGAAGTGGTTCAGGTATTTGCGGCGGATTTCTCGGTTGTAGCAGGTTCTTGAGAACCAATAATGGATAAAGCTCTGCATATGTCATAGGAATCGGGTCAAAAGAGACCTTCTTCCTCTTGAAAGTGTGTTGTTGATGATTGTTGGTATTGTTGTTGTTGTAGGTGTTTGTTCATTGTTGTGATTGTTGTTGTTGTTGACGTTGTTGTTGAACTGGTACTGATTGACTAGCTGAAAAAATGGGAATTACTGAAGATACTTGATGATGATGTTGACGGGGTGGTTGACTTCTTCTACTCTGAGGCCTTCTCTGCCTCCCACTAGTTATTATGTTGGCTTCATTGTCTTTATTCTTACCAAAACTACTACCATATCTTTTGCTGGATGATACCTCCTCCTTTGACAACCGTCCTTCTCGGACACCTTCTTCTAGCCTCATCCCCATGTTTACCATTTCAGTAAAGTCACTGGGGGCACTGGCGATCATCTTCTCATAGTAAAATGAGCTAAGGGTCTTCAGAAAAATCTTGGTCATCTCCTTTTCTTCTAAAGGAGGGTTGATTTGAGCGGCGAGTTCCCTCCATCTCTGAGCATACTCTTTAAATGTTTCCTTGTCCTTCTGAGATAGCGATCTCAACTGATCTCGATCGGGAGCCATATCAATGTTGTACTTGTACTGCTTAACAAATGCTTCTCCCAAACCGTTGAAAGTGCGGATGCTCACATTATCCAACCCCATATACCATCTTAACGCAACACCGGTCAGACTGTCTTGAAAGTAGTGGATTAACAGCTGATTGTTGTCTGTTTGGGTAGACATCTTGCGGGAATACATCACCAAATGACTGAGCGGACATGTGTTCCCTTTGTATTTTTCAAAGTCAGGCACTTTGAACTTCACTAGAATCTTCACATTCGGCACCAGACATAATTCAACAACACTCTTCCCAAAAAGGTTCTTACCTCTCAACGTTTTTAACTCCTTGTGCAGCTCAAGAAATTGATCTTTCATTTCATCCATTTTCTCATAAACGTTCGGGCCCTCAGATGGCTCAGAATGATAAATGGTGTCTTTCACACGAGGCAAGGTATACACTACAGGCGGTGGCACAGACATGACCATGATAGATTCCGGCATGGAAGCAAATGTAGGTGCAAAACCTTCAGGCATGAAGTTTGGCGGCATTCCCCACGGGAATCCGGCAGGCATAGCAGGCACGAAATGAGCGGAAGTTGCGGGAACGGTAGAGGTATCCACCTCTGAAATCGCAGTCCTCTGAGGAGGAGGAGTTGCAGGTGTTGGAAAAGACTGGTTCTACACGGCTAAAACTGACTCCATCATGGCAGTCAGGCGGGCAATCCCCTCTTTCAGATCTTTATTCTCTTGCTAAAGATGTTCCATTATTCTAGAGTCATTGGCGCGAGTATTGTACCGATGAGTCAGCTTGGCTGAAGCACAGAAGAAACACCAATGAGACATCTAGCGAAAGAGAAACCTATTTATGCAAATGATGCATGAAATGCAATGTTTGATTATTGTTATTTTTAAGGAACTTACTATATTATTTGCAAATATATATACAACAGTAATTGCAACAATTTGATATGACCAAAAACTCTCTTTTATTTATATAATTGGAAGTATTACACTGAGTACAACTTTAGAAACCAAATGAAAAATACAAGAGAAAAGGAGACTAGTCATCCTAAGGATCTCTAACAACAAAGTCAGAAGATCTGGCTGCAGGTTCGTACTTCCTTCGAATGCGTCGAATCTCGGCCTCAAAAGAAGCCTTCATATGAGTCTTCTCGAAGACAATATGATCAACAATCTTCTTCCAAGCAACGGAAGGTTGCATCATGCTAGAGGGAGATGAAACCTCCGGTTCTCTCTGTCTCTTCGTCACTCGATCTTCAAGTAGCTCAATAAGTGTGTCTTTGTCCTTAGACTCAAGCTGTAACTCCTCATGCTTTTGGCTCAAAGCACGAAAACGCTCTTCCCACATATCCTTCTCTCGCTTCATCTTGGCGAGTGCGTCTTTCAACTCCTTTACATCTTGGTTCGGAAGAGTTAATGGATCAACCACGACCATAGACACAGGTCTCTCTCAAGGATAAGGCGTCTTCAACTCCAAAGCTCTCTTCTTCACTCAAGTAATGTAAGCTTCCAAAGCTACACAATTGCACTGACCAAGCTCGGATCTTCCTTTCCTATGCACATTATGCCAAGCATGCACAATCTTCTGCTTCAAATGTTGGGGATCTTTACCCTCTTGATAGAAAAGACCTTTTAACAACATGTTATTAGGTTTGTCTCTCAAGGGGAACCCAAGTTGACAACGAGCCAAAGCAGGGTTGTAGTTAATTCCTCATCGTGTACCAATGAGAGGCACATTAGAGAATTCACCACAACTATCAATAATCTCCAAACTGCTCAAAGAAGGATCATACCAAACTATATGATCATTAGTGAGAGACATAAGTCTCTGAGACCATCGTAGACATTGTTTGTTCTCCATAAAAGCAGGCGTCTGAGGCAAGTGCAAAATAAACCACTTGTACAGAAGAGGAATGCAACAGACAATCGTTCCACCTCCCTTAGATTTCCTTAGATGCAAAGAGAAGTACATATCACCCAACAAAGTAGGCACAAGACTCCTAATTAAGAAAATTCTAATGGCGTTAACATCAACAACACCGTTAATGTTAGGGAACAAAGCTAATCCATAGATGAGCAACACAAAGATAGCTTCAAAAGCATCCACACTACCGGCTTGAGCAAAGGCAGTAGCTTCCATGATGAGGAAATCAGATGGCAACCCAAACAATCCTTCTTTCTTCAACCAATGAGTCTCTATCTCAGACTTCTTCAAGTGAAGAGCTTCAGCAATAAGATGAGATATGGGAATCTCTTCCAATCCACTAAATGGCACTTTGTTAGAAACAGGTATTCCCAAGAGATGGCCATACTCCTCCAACGTAGGCACAAGCTGATAATCGGGGAAAGTGAAGCAACGGTAGAGAGGATCATAGAACTGCACCAATACACTCAAAAGTCCTTCAACCATTTCAGAAGACAAGATAGATAGAAGCTTCACATGATGTTGTTTGAAGTCCAAGGGATCTAATACAAAAGATGCTAGCTTCGTTAACTCTTTCAAGTCGGAACATCTGAAATTGTACTTCTTAGTGTTCCTTCGTCCACAATCCATGGTCTGAAAATATTTGCCAATAAAACCTCAGTTCCTTGAAATTTTCGTGTGATGAATGTTATGATGTGCATGAATGCATGAATGCAACAATCACAAATGAGGGACCACACACAAGGCAAACAAGTAAAGGTCAAAGGATGAATAAAGTCATTGTCAAGATCAATCATCCATTTTGGTGGATTATGGTTTTCACCTTATCAACACCCAAGTTCCATTGATATTGACAAGACTTGATTGGATCAACCAAGAATCAAGGGTTTGTTGTAAATCACGAGCATGGAGTTAGGGTAAGAACCATCCCAAAGGAGTGAACTAAGGATAAAACCTGTAGATCATGTTTTAAAAAGTTCCCAGAGTCTTAATTCCATCTATCAGATATTACAGGTTAAGATGACTGACTCGTCGACCCATAATATTCTCAAGAGAAACTCGTCTGAGTGTAGTATCGCGTAACAACTGTTATCGAGTCTACACTTGAACCGTCTCCGCACTACGTCCTAAATAGGCCAAGAGGGGTTAAATGTTCTACGGTCCTCAGCTTCTCGGACCCCAAATTAGAGATAGTAATGCCTAACCACAAATACTTGTGTGACATTTCCAAATCCAAAAGGGTCTCCACTGAGCAGATGGATCTCAAGCCAACTTGTTAAGGACTACTCCACACAAGTCGAACATGACTATACCATCCTCCTACCTTAATTGCACTCAAGTTCGGGTTAGAACTTATCTCACCACTCAGAGATCACCAAGCACAACAAGCAAATTATATCACACAAACAAATATATAAACATCAAACATACAATTATATACACATAAAAAAGTAGGCTAAATCTACTGGAGACTACTCCCCAGCAGAGTCGCCACTTAATTTCTGTAGCGGTAAATTCATGATCATCAAGCTATGGATAAGCAAGATATCAAATAACAAGAGTCGCCATCGCACTTTTATTGTTTCCAAGGGAAAAGGGAAAAGTATGAACAGAACCCAAAAATAAGAAGTTTTCAAATCAAAACTAATAAAATGCCAGAGATTACAGGTAAGGGGGTTGGTTACACAGAGGGAAGGTGTTAGCACCCAAAGTGTCCTAGGTACTCCTAGGGAGCCCTTTCTTGTGTGCATATGTATTTTGTACAAATGATGTTAGCAAGCAAATAGAATGGGGGGTGAGAAAAGAATTCATTAATTATATTTTTGTGTTTGACAAAACCTTCGGACTTGTGCCTACGTACCAACATAAAAATGAGGGATTAAAACCTCGTAGTTCGTGATACAAAATTCAAAGTGGATGCATTGCTTTTAACAAAAATTTAAGTTTGAAAGGCACAAAGGCCTAAAAATGGTTTGAATGAGTTAGTTCTTTTTGGCTTTTGAAAATTTTAAGTCAAGTAAAATTAAGTATATTTACAAGTTTGATTAAGAAAAGGAGTTTGAAAATGCAATGGCATAAGGCCAAAGTTCTAGTTTGCAAAATGGTCTAAGTTTAGAAGAAAAAAACAAGTACAAACAAATAATTTTTTAAAAGGAGAGAGAGATTTTGAAATTAAAGAAGTGGAGAGGAGATGAAGAGACTAATCCTAAGCATAAATTTAAAAGTTAAGAGTTGAAAAGATATGACCAATGAGTGGCAATCCAATAGACAAGAATGTCATATAGAAACCCAAATTCCCTTGGACATTAGAATCAAGTAAAAAACAATGCACACAATATTAACTTGAAGAGCAAGGCATCAAATAAAGATAGCCACATCCAAGCTTAACAACTCCATGATCTTCTTCAAATTTGCTCATGTAGCAGATGAATTCCACAATGCCATAAGTCACAGGTTCAAAATAACAGCTTCACAATGATCATGTTGCAGATGAACTCAAATGGATCTTTAATGATGTATCAGATGAAGTTTCAGATTACAAGCACTTGGTTACATGAAAGTTGGCATTGTCCAAGTCCTTTGCATAGGGAGTGTTGCCTAAATTCTAAGTCCAATTGTCTCATCTCAAACCAACAGTCCACACAAGATGTTTTTTATGATTTTTGTTTTTATTATGTATATTAATGGTCAAAGACCACACAAATAAGCACAATATGCACAAGCAAAATATATCATAAAGTATGGTCCAAATGGACAAAGTGAAAAGGATATTAACATAAACAATTAGAATGGTATGAATAATGACAAATGAATAAGGCTTAAAAATAAAGTGCATTAAAGTAAATGACTTGAAATTAAATGTTAGTTGTTAATGAGTTAGAAGTTAGTATTGCTTTTGCTTTTTATTTAAGTCATTCTTTGGAGAACACTCAACCCACTTATCACAAGCATGGATCCTTGAACCAAGACATCTTCCAAAGGAAGGAAAAAAGGTCAAGTTTCCACACAATACCATGAAAGAGGGAAGACTTACAATCTCACTAACTAGAATGCTATTTATTTTTGTATCAAGAATTTAGCGCTATGTTAAGCAATCGTAATTGGACTTATGTAGAAGTCACAACTATTTGAGGTCGGGCAATAGATTCTTGGTGTTAATGCATGTTAGAGACATAGTATAATGGACTATGCTCATGAAACATATCACACACAAAACGAATATCCAAAAGTGGTGGCCTAATCTCATCCATACTTATGTTGATTTTGCAATCAACTAGCCTTAGGATGTAGAGATATCATAGGTCCAAAATATGAATGCATAAAAACGGAATGAGATGAAGAGGGAAGGAAATGGATCAAAACTCAAATTGGACAAAGGAGAACTTTTACCAAATTAAGATCATTCATTCATTTTGGGAGATGGAATGTACATTCCATTAATCCCCTAAATCCAATAATCTTAACTTAACAAAGTCAAATTAACATTGACCAAGGCCCAACAACACAAGTCAAACTTATACAAACAATCAAAATGGCTCAACATAATTATTTGGCATTTATTCAATTTAAAAATACTAAAAATAATGCATTAAATTAAATATGGTTTGTCCAAATCCTAAAACCTCATCAAAACACCAAAGAAATGGCCATGAGATTTATCATAGGTCAAACAAGGTCAAAGGACCTTGGAGAATTTTTGGAAACTTAAAAGTATTTTTAAACAATTAAAAATAATCATAAAATCAATTAAATCATGAAAAATATTAATAATGATCCAAAAAATTATTTTAATTTAGAATATGGAAGAGGATTTTACTTAAATTTTTTGGTGAAACTCTCATATTTTTTGGATCAATATTAAAATTAATATGAATTAATGAAAATCAAAGGAATAAAATGAAAATCAGAAAATACAAAAAAACGTGAACCACTTGATCTCCCTCATTAATTGAGGTGGCAGATCAATTGGTCCTCAGCGCGCTTTCCACCATAGTCACTAGTCAACGCGTAACACAAGTGGTATTTACAAGCAACACACGAGATTAAAACATTTTGAATTGATCATGTGACTTAGAACCTGTCCAACACATCACCGGCGTTAAACCTCCGGTCACCTTCTCAGGCGAACCTCATCGGACTGGTTCAGTCATCACCATCACATAAATGAAAAAGGAGGACATGATCTGAAAGAAAAAATGGCGTAGAGCACGAATCTGATCTCAATTTTAACTAACTCCACATATATAGAAAGATACGAGGAGTTGAATTTTGAGGTGTGTCAACTGAGTCGCTTCGATTTGGCCTCAAAGCAACTCAATCTCCTTGCCAATATTGGTAGGACTTCAGACAACCAAAGATCTAAGAGAATTGATAAGAATTAAGTGAGAATCGAAGAGACGAAAATTTCTGGAAAATACCTTCAATGTTGTGCAGAACTTGCTCTTCCTTGCTTCAATTCTTGTTTGATCTTGCTCCAATGACTTGCAGAAAAGGATTAGGAATGGAAAGAAGCTTTGGATCCTGGAGTTTTTAAATCTCCAAACAGTGAGATTCAAACTCAATTTTCAAGTGAAAATTATCAGGTTTTCCTTTGAATTGTGAGGGTTTGAAGAGATGGGGCAAAGTTGGCACGCAAGGGTCTTCTCAAATGAGCTCAGAGGGTCCATATTTATAGCATTTGGAAGTGTTATTTGCACACTTGAAAATGTTTCCAATTTTGGCAATTGCATGATGCATGCTTACATGGGCGTGTACAGGCCCATGAAGCAATCCAATTAGGTCCAAATGCATCTGAAATGAGGTTGGAATGAAGCTTGAATGGAAAGGCAACGTTATGTGATCATTTGAACTTTGATTTCCACCAATGATGCAGGCCTGTTAAAACCTTGCGCAGCCCTAGCAAACTTGGTCAAAAATGAATGAATTACGACTCTTTGGAAAGCTTAGATCAAGAGGAACAACTCTTATGTTGTACACTTTTCCATTTGTAACTTGGATCAAGGTGAAATTTGAGATGGAAGTTTGGAAATTTCAACATGTTGAAAATTTTTATAAGTGTCAAGCCATATACCTCAATGTTCCACCTTACTAAGCTTTTTATGTGAGCTCCAAATGAGAAAAGTGTCTTTATAAAAGTTGTAGTGCTTTCAAAGAGATTCAAAACGGTCACCAATTTGACATCATTTGGATTTAGAATGAGAGAGTTATTCATTTTTGAAGTTGAGGAAAATCACTTGTTCAATGGTATTGGTCCAAAATGACCTATAATGTATCCTCATATCACATGCTCATAAAAGTTTATTTAGCTTTCACTCCAAACATCAAAGTTGAAGTAGACGTATTGAATTTTATTGTGCAACTTGGAAATCTTTCATCTCATAAACATTGAGCAAGTTATTTCCTTGGGAAGTTGACTTTCAAATTAGGGTTTAGACAAAATGACCTATAATGTTTCAACATAGAAAATGACTTTCCAAGCAAAATTAGCTCTATACTTCAACATGAAAGTTGTTTGGGATGTCATTTAGAGTAACATTTCTCTTGGAATCATTTTCAGATGGTGAAAATTGTAGGAGATAGGGTCTAGGGAGACCCAGTTTTGATTAGATGAATTTATCTGGCCAACCACCATCAACCAACTTGCTAAATTGCAATTCTCTTAACTTTTTCGGCTTATGGTAGATCAAATATGCATAAGATGATGAATTTTGGAGTGTCCCTTGAGAAATTTTATCAATTGATGAGGAAGCTTCTTAAAGAAGTTACTCAGGATACCCAGACAAACTAGGGTTTCCAAGGTAAATCAACTCCAAACTCTTGAAGAAACGTTGATCCAAATAACATGTAGAGATCATGGGGACTCATATATGATGCTTAAAGACATTGTGGATCATTCCTTAGTTGTTCTCTTAGCAATTAGGGTCTTAAACCCTAGATGTGAACTTGATAGACCAATGGGGATCATGCCCTACCTACAAAAGAGTTAGGCAAATACAAAGACATATTTTTGGTATTTTGGTTAGTAAAATTATAAACATACAAGTATTATACAATCACATGGTGCTTGGTGACCTCTCCCAAAACAAACCCAATGAAAGGAGGGAAAGGAGGATGCCAAGGTATGATTCCAATGCTAATGCATATGATGAGATTGCATGAGGGATCTTAAGGTCAAATTTAGGGTCTTACACTTCTTCCTAGTTACAGATGTTCCACCAGATGGTCCAACATTTGTCTTCACACCATTTGTAGAAGAACTAGAACCAATTCCTTTGTTCTTGTTTTCCTCAGCCTTGTTGATACTAATTCCTTTGTTAGAGGAACCCATCTTGTGGAAAACAATTTTTTGAGAGCAATATAAATATAGGTGGAGGTTGTTCTTGCTTGTAATGAAGGTCCGTATAAAAGGAGGTTTTGAAACAAGATAAATATGATTTGTTTCACGTGCAGCGCAAACCAAAAGAGAGAGAAACTCCTCTGCACGCCTCCCTAAATTTGATTGCTATTGATTCTCACAAATGCAAACACCAAGTCCACCCTTTAACTTTTCAAAGTGGACTATATCTAATGCCTTAGTGAAAATGTCAATCAACTATTTTTCAGTTGCCATGTGTTCAAGAGCTACAACTTTATCTTCAACAAGCTCCATAATGAAGTGATGACGAATGTCAATATGTTTGATTCTACTATGATGAACATGATTCTTTGAAATATTGATAGCACTCAAGTTGTCACAAAACAATGTCATGACATTTTGTCCCACATTGTACTCCTTCAACATTTATTTCATCCAGAGCAATTGACTATAATTGCTCCATACAACAATATATTCTACTTTAGCAGTAGATAAAGAGACACATTTTTGCTTCTTTTTGAACCAAGAGATTACGTTGTTTCCAAGGAAAAAGCATCCACCAAACGTGCGCTTTCTATCATCAACACTTCCAGCCCAATCAATATCACAATATCCTACCAGAATAGGATTAGTTTCACGTGACTATAGAATACCATAGTCACAAGTCCCATTGACATACCTCAAGATTCTCTTTACTTGAGAAAGATGAATTACCTTTATTTTTTATTGATATCTAGCACACACGCCAATATAAAATGTGATGTTAGGTCTGCTTATTGTGAAGTATATCAGACTTCCAATCATGCTTCTGTATAGGCTTTGATCTACATCAACTCCATTTTCATCTTTGGTCACTTTCACATAAGTACCAGCAAGAGTTCTTTTGTGGCTAGAATTGTCAAGGATAACCTTATTTACTATACTCTTAGCATACTTGCTTTGAGATGCAAAAATGATGTCTTCCATTTTCTTAACGTGAAGACCAAGAAAGTAAGTGAGTTCACCTACAAGACTCATCTCAAACTCAGACTTCATTTGTTGGACAAAATGTTCCACCATCGAGTCTTACATCCCTCCAAACACAATGTTATCAACATAAATTTATGCTACCATGAGCTTTACTTCATCCATATTTACAAATAGATTTTTATCTATTCCTACTATTTTGTAGCCATTGTTGATCAGAAGCTCAGTTAATATTTAATACAATGTTCTTGGAGCCTACTTTAACCCATAAAGACCTTTATTTAACATGTACACATGGTCTGGAAAACTGGGATCAATGAACCTCTTTGGTTTCTCTACATAGACTTCTTCATTGACATAACCATTCAGAAAAGCACTTTTGACATCCATTTGATACAATCTGGATTTCATCATGCATGAAATTCCTAGCAGTAATCTAATGGACTCAGGTCTAGCAACTAGAGCAAAAGTCTCATCAAAGTACCCTTGAGCCACTAACCTAGCCTTGTTTCTTGTCACATTACCATTTTCATAAGATTTGTTCTTAAAAATACACTTGGTACCAATAACATTCACATCCTCGGGTCTAGGTACTAACTCTCAGACAACATTTCTTCTGAATTGACATAGATCCTCTTGCATGGCATTTATTCAGAACTCACCATTTAAAGCTTCTTTGACATTCTTAGGTTTAATCTTAGAGATAAAGTAAGAGTTGGCAATCATACTTTTGGATATGGTGATGACTCCTTCATCCAGATTCCTTGTGGCATTATCAATAGGACGATCCTTCTGAATTCTGATGGAATGTCCTTTGTTGATGGTAGTTTCTTCAGAATTTGCACTTTCGGTCTCAATGTCAGACCCCTTGTCTTGGACATCTATTTGTTGAGGGGAAATATCATTTTCATCTTCAACAATTCCTCTTTCTTCAGGATTATCATCAACAATAACATTAATGGATTCCATCATAGTCTTAGTATGAGTGTTGTAGACTTTTTAGGATTTTCTATTGATAGAATATCCAAGGAATATCCCTTCTTCACTTTTTGGATCCATCTTTCTCATTTGCTCATGATCTTCCAAATTGTAGCACTTACCATCAAAGACATGGAGGTATTTGACATTTGGTTTTATTCCTTTCTGAAACTCATACAAAGTATCTTTGGTGCCAAATCTAATAGATACTCTATTGTGGATGTAACAAGCAGTTTTCATGGCTTCGAACAAAAAATGATAAGGAATATTCTTGGCATGCAACATAACTCTAGTAACTTCATGTAGAGTTTTATTCATGTGTTCTACCACTCCATTCTACTGAGGTGTGATAGGTGTTGAGAATTCATGTCTGATCCCTTCCGCAAAGCAAAAATCATAGAAATTGGAGTTCTCAAACTCCTTGTCATGGTCACTTATTATCTTAACAATTTCACCCCCCTTCTCCTTCTAGATACAAAGGCATAAATCTTCGAACACATGAAAAGTATCATATTTTTCTTTAATAAATTTAACCCATGTATGTCTTGAAAAATGATCCACAAAAACAAAAACATATCTCTTTCCACCAAGACTTTCTACTTGAATAGGTCTCATGAGGTCCATGTGAATTAATCCAAGTACCTTTGAGGTGGCCAGGTGTTGGAGCTTCTTGTGGGACATCTTGGTTTGTTTACCTATTTGGCAATCTCCACAAATTTTGCCTTCTTTAATTTTCAGCTTAGGTAAACCCTTGATGGCTTCTCCATATATTATACCCTTGAGGTTGAGATGTCCAAGTTTATGGTGACATAACTTAGTTTCATCAACCTTAGACATCAAGCATGATGAGGGTTATGGTATCCACATATAACAATTGTTCTTGTACCTGCAACCCTACATCAACACTTCTTGCTCTTTGTTGGAGACAATACATTCAAACTTGTTGAATTTCACATTAAGTACTTGATCACATAGTTGACTGATGTTGATCAAGTTTATAGTAAGATCTTCTACCAGCAACATATTCTCAAGACAAGGTAAACCTGGACTAATCATTTGGGTCATGCCCCTGATTCTTCCTTTTGCTCCATCACAAAAATTAACACAAATATTTGTGTAGGGATTCAACTCTTCAAGATAAGTCTTTCCATTTTTTCTTAGCATGAGTTTCCTTTCTTTTCTTTCCTTTGGACCTTGGCTGACTATAAGACTTAAGACATCGATGCAACCTATAACAAAAAGAACTTATATGGCCATATCTTCCATAATGGTGACACCTCACAAATGAATTTTCCTTACCTCTGATGTGGGGGTACACATGTTGAGCACGACGCTGGAGCATGTGGTTCTTCACTAAGAACTTTCTTTTCTGTTCAGGAGCTACAATCTTGTTGGGGAGAATTTTGAATTCCTTTTTGTAGTTAATCCCAATAACCTTCTTTTCTCCAATATCCAAGATCTCATCAAGCATATCAGAACCACTATTCAACATATATACAATTTTTTTCATATGTTCAATCTTGGAATTCAACCAAGTAACCTCTTCTTCTAGACATGTGATGGTAGAGGTTAGCTTCTCCTTTTCTTTATGAAGAAGACATATGGTTGTCTTCTGTTGCTCAACAGTCATACAATCTTCCTCCGATTTGGTTTTAAAAAGTTCATGTGTTGTATCTAACTCTTCTTCAATCAAGTTGTCATTACAAAACTCTCTTTCGAGCTCATGCTTTCTAGTGAATGTCATCATTATGTTAGCAGTTTCTCCTTCACTTTCATCATCATAATCAGTCCAAGAAACTGAGAGTCTCTTTTTCTATTTTCCTAGAAAGGTAAAGCATTCAATTTTGATATGACCAAACCCCTCACATTCAAAGCATTTGATTCATTTGGGTTTGTCCTTATCTTTTCTCTTACTCTGAGGATTGATGTCAGACATCTTGTTTGACACATTTTTCCTTCATCTTCTATCCAGCCTTCTTAAAACTTTGTTGAACTTTCTTCCAACAAATGCTATAACATCAGAAAGGCTTTCTTCAGTATCCTCCTCACTTTGATCTTCATTCTCTTGAGTGTTGGATACAAAATCCATACCTTTGTTCTTCTTTTATGATCTTCCATTTATATAAACTTCAAAGGTTTGTAGAGAGCCAATGAGTTCATCCACCTTTAAGATGGTTAAGTCTTGAGCTTTTTCAATGGTTGTTACCTTCATGTAAAAACTTTTGAGGCAAAAATATGAGGATATTTTTTACCAGCTTCTCTTCTGACATCTTCCCTCCCAAAGAAAATGAATTGTTGGCAAATCAAGAAGTCTTATGTTAAAATCTGATATGGATTCATCTTCTATCACTCTTAGCTTCTCATACTAAGTTGTAAGAAGTTGCAGCCTAGACATACACACTTTAGATGTGCCTTCATGAGCAGTCTTGAGAATCTCCTAGGCTTATTTAGCTTCAATACAAGCGTTGATGAGTTTGAACATATTTTTGTCAATGTCATTCTATATAGAAATTAATGCTTTATCATTTATAAGTGCTTCATCACCATCATCCTTGGACTAATCAACTTTAGGATTCAAACTTGTCGTACGATTTTGAGTAGTAACCACAGGATGTTTCCAATCTTTAATCACAACCTTCCAAGTCTTATTGTCAATGGATTTGAGAAAAAGCCACCATCTTGACTTTTCAATAATCATTATTTGTACCATCCAAAACAGGTGGTCTTTTGACAGACCCTCCATCCTTAGTGGTGTCTATTTGAACATAAAATATCTTCCCTGGAGCTCACCCAAACAAAACAGGGTGTTTGCTCTGATGTCAATTGAAATTTTGTTCCTTAGGGGACGGATGTTTGACCATATGTTGAGATAAGTTATCCAACTTTTAAAACCAGTTTAAGAACAATTTGATAACAATGATACAACAATAATAAACAAAGCAGAAAGTTATAAAATGAAATAAGAGATTGGTAACCCAGTTCGATGAAACCACACCTACGTTTGGGGGACAGTCTACCCAAGAAAGGAAATTCATTACTTCGAATTAGAACAATTAGTCTTATAAGAACCTTCAAACCCTATGAAGAATGGCTTTCTATTTAGGTCTCCCCCTAAATATGAGAATCCACTCACTTTCTTCAACCACTAACCCCTAGTGATCAACCTCAATAACGAGCCTATTGATTGTTGAATTTGCAAATCAACTAAGATAAACCAACAAATATTCCAAGTTACTGAAACATAAAGTGGTTTACAACAGAAGATTCAACACTAATCCTTATGAGGGCATTAATATGGAATACAAGAAAGAAAAAACTCACAAACCCTAGACAGAAAGAACTTAATCTTGTGTATAAAACTCTTAACTAAAATATGATAATTGAGTCTCCTTATATAGCAATGTATTTTGGTCTTTTTCTCCTTGAATAAAGATATGATTTCGTCCAAAATTAGTAAAGATATTGTTGAGATTTGTTGCTCCAAATCAGCTCCACAAAATAAGATTTGATTTGATTCGAATTCAAATTTAAACCTCCTTAATTTAAATTTAAACTAATTAAATAATTAAATAAATTTAATTGCTAAAAAATAGCAACAATATTTGTTGCACACATGCTGGGACATCGGTTCCCACATGTGTCCTTCTGCTCCAAAACAGCTTGAAACCTCCATTGTTATTTTGCATAATGCAACCAATCCAAAAGGAACAAAACTTACTTTGTCGTACCATAAATGACGAGGAACATGGTGCTCGTACCGTATGAGAAGAGAGTGTCGTACGATTCACAGTGTACTGAAGTGGATGCTACTGACGAACACCTACCTACTCTTCATGTACATCTGGAGTCGGTAGTGCTCCTCGTCCTACCCTTCATGCAGACGGATTATTCTACCAACATTTCCTCTTCGCCTCATCTTAAATCCAAAAAAAAAACAATTTTTAACAACTTTGAAAAAAAAATCGAGAATCTAAAGACACCTGGTAGCAAAGAAATGACTAAGAAAACTTACTTAGAAGACTTCCGGTGTAGAAAGTTGTAGACCAGATAGTTTTGAAGTATAACTTTCGGTGTTGATTTGAGGACCAGAAGACTTGTGAAAAAGAGTCTCGATTTAGAACTGTGTATCACATAGTTTGTTAAAAGAGTTTCGACGAGCTTTTGTGGACTGAAATACTTGTATGTAAGACTTCCCGTACACAAATTTTCCACAAATTCTCTCAAATCCTCTCAATGCATCGAAAAACTTAAAATCAAATGAGAAAAAAATGAAAAATTTGACAAATATGTTATTTATACATGAGCGTTTTTGTCAAATTTCATTAATTGTTGGGGTAGAGAATAAATATAGTGTAGGGGTAGGGGATAAAATTTCCAATAAATAATTTTAAAATATTTGCTAAGAGTTGAGCTTCAAACAATCCAATTTAATCTTAAAAGGCCCACAAGACTAAAAAAAAGCCTAAAGCTTAAAAAAAGTAGTAGAATATAATGAATTCAAAATTGAACATTACTTGTTACACTCCATGCCTTATTCATAGACTCTGACGAAATTTTAAAAAATACTCTTAAATTTGAATTTTGAAATCCAGATGTAACAAATACACAACAAACTCTCTAAAAACAAGCCAAACCATAGGTATATGTCTGGATATCTAAATCCAAATTAACAACATACATAAATTGAAATTCGGACGCGGCTCAAAAGACTACTTGCACCTAATCTCAGAACATAGTAAAATCAAAGTTAAAGGGGATTGTCTGGATTTCAATATTTGGCAACTTATCTCCTTATTGTTTTGGTGTCAAACATTGTATACTTGCTTAATATTTTGTCAATATCGGGTCTTTTCCTTTTCAAAGTGGATAGTATATTTTTAGGCTGAACCGTGTTCAATATCATGTCAAAAACAAGTTTCTTCTCATACAACTGGATGACCGACTAACTAGTGACACAAATCATGGTTATGAATACCACAAACATTAAATGTCCATGTGTTGTTTTTCTTGAGGTACTTGCGCAACTTAAAAAGAAATCCACATTTTCTCGATCTATTGTCATGACATTTCAACTTCTGGATATGTTCTTTATAGTTGCCACTTCTTTCACATCTCATCGTAACAAATGTTTGTTTTCTATCAGAACCAGAATATGACCTCCTAATAACAATAACCCTAATTTAACATCCTCACTGTGGACCCATTGAAGCATATGTTCACATATAAAACACTCTTGTTTATTGAAAAATAACTTTCCAACATCAAACTGGACATCACCCTTTTTAACATCCTTAGATGCAATAACTTTGGTGACAACATCAGGACGCACCATAACTACAACCAATAAAATATAAGACAACTTAAATTCACCATTAAATCAGTTCGAATTTCAATTTTCAAAACATTAGTAAAAGAATCCAGATTTCAAAAATCGGAAGCATCGTTCATATTCAGACAACTAAACAAGATTTGCTCATCAATGATCAATGAAATACATGTACATTATCTGTAATTACAGTTTCTTTTAAGCATTTTGATGTAAAAATACAGTAGAATGTTGTTTGCAATTAAAAATCTTGAATGAGAATGGAAGAAGATTTTGGTAGGATTTTTCAATATTGGTATTATGATCATGAAGGCACTCATACATACAAAGTTATACCAAATTTGTTTTTCTTTCTGAATTTCAATCTCTAGATAGTAGGTAGATCCGAAGATTGGAATCTAGACATTTCTTTTGATAAAAATGAAGTGTCTCTCTAATGAAGTGATTTGTCGTAAAATTGGTGCGTCAGAATTTCAATCTCTGGTTGCGTCGGAAGTTCAAACTCCAGACACTACAAATGACGTTTTTGAATTTCTATAAGATATATGAGCACTACATCAGGTGTACACCCCTTCCAAATTTATCATAAATCATTTTCTAAGATTTGTATCAAAATTTCATATCCAAATTCAATTTGTTACTGTTAAGAAATGTGGAATTTGTTACTGTTAAGAAATGTGGTTGGGCCTAACTCAACCCTACATAATCGGTTGGTAAAGTGAGGAGTGCCTCCACTTATAAACACATGTTCAAATCATATATTATCCGAGTGAGACTCTTAACGCACCCCCTCATGCTCAGGACTAGACAACTGGAGCGTGGAAAGAAATTATGGGTGTCCGATAACAGAATCCATAATAAGTGGTACATCGGATCTTAAACGAGACTCTGATACCATGTTAAGAAATGTGGTTGGGTCTAACTCAACCCTACAAAACCGATTGATAAGATGAGGATTACTCCCACTTATAAACACATGTTCATGTCATATATTATCCGAGTGGGACTCTTATCAGTTACAACAAACTCATCTAAGGAAATCTGCACAAACAAACTTCCAAGACTGGCATAAAATAATACCTATCTATGCAAACAAAATTTTAAACGAGGTTGACATCAAGATTCAGTTCATAAGCTTCTCAAATCAGATACACATAAAATAGAACCGCAAATCAACTTAGTTTACATTATGGCATGTACTGCTCTAGGAAATTCTAATTGCACCCCTTCTACACAAGGCAATATACTACTACTATGTATTGTTGTTATGTTATCAAAACTAGACATTGAAGGTACACTTTGTTCATTTCTAAAGAAGTTTAGAGGATCAACTTTGGTCTTAACCATTGCCAGTTTCTTGAAGTTGTTCTTGAAATACTTTAAACCCCAAATACTAGCTTTCTTATAGCTTGTGTATCCATTAATGTTATTCACTCCAATGTCAAGGTCTCTATAATTCACATATGCAGCTCTTGGAGACTTTGAAACAAATGGTTTCATATAACTATAAAGTTTTCTCATCCAATTTATGTGCCTTTTTTCTACTTCATCACCTTCCTCTTGCCAATAAACCAAGTGCTGAATTTTGTAAATGTTTCCAGCTCTATGTGGAAATGGAATTTCCGAGTCCGATATCTCGTCCATTTTGCCACCATAAGGAGTGAATATCAACACCGCCGCTTTCGCCTCGTCTTCATAAAACATTGGCCATAACCCCTCAAATCCAATATCAGGAATTGGATCTCTAACATAATCAGATTTTGCCTTGAAAAACAACACACCATTATGAGTTCTATTCAACAAAAATTCAAGAGGTTGATTCTTTGTAAAACCAGCAAGGTAGAGAACAGATTCAATCCAACTCATCTCAGTACAATCTTCTCTAACCAAACCAAGCTCTGGAAACTTCTCTTCCATCAGAGGAATAAGTCTATCTACACCTCCAAGAAACAAGGATTCAAATGCAACTTTTATTGTTAACTTCCTTGTTTGAGTACTTGAATTCACCCTCTCTAAAATGATCCTAATGTTTAAGTCATCATCAAGCTTATTTGCCACTAACTGCCACTTATGAATAAGTTTGGTTGCATTTTGTTCAAGTGTCTTTGGAACATTGAACAATGTCACAGTAGATGGAACATGAACAAGTTTTATCTTCCATGCTATAATAACTCCAAAGCTTGCTCCTCCACCACCTCTAATAGCCCAAAACAGATCCTCACCCATTGTTTCTCTGTCAAGAACTCTACCATTCACATCAATTATGTGAGCGTCAAGTATATTATCGGCCGAAAGACCATATTTACGCATCAGGAAACCATAGCCACCGCCGCCGATGAGTCCGCTAACACCAACAGTAGGGCAAACACCTGCAGGGAAGCCGAGAATTTTGCTTTTTTGGCTAACTTTGTACAAAAGTTCGCCCACCGTTGCCCCTCCTTGAACCCACGCATTGCTATTTTCTAAGTCAATTTGGATTTCTCGAAGGTTTATGAGATCAATAACAACAAATGGAACTTTAGAAACATAGGACAGCCCTTCATAGTCATGGCCGCCACTTCGGATTCGAATCTCCATATCATGGCGTTGGGAACAGATTATGGTGGCTTGAATTTCTAGTACTTCAAGAGGTGTTACAATGACAAGAGGTTTTGCAGTTGTGTTGGATGTGAATCTAAGGTTTTGAACTGAAAACCGGAGTATAGATGAGTATGAGGAGTGTGTTTGGGTGAACACAACCTTAGAGATTGAAGTGTAGTTATAATTAGAATAACTCTTAAAGCATTGAATAAAGCCTTCATGATTATCAGCTGCATAAGATGTAAAGGAATATAACAAAGCAATTGCAACAACAGTAAAACATACTGTTAGAGGCATATTATGAAAGGTTGCAAATTGAGAAAGAAATAACAAGCCTCTAATTTGTGTTAGTCATGTCAGAGTTCAACTTATTTAAGATCCAAAAGTTTGTATTAGTTATGAGATTTGTAAAGTTTAAGCTACAGCAGATCTTGATGTTTGAAACAAGACAAACCTCGAACTCATTAAGCTGACTCTTGGATTAACTTGTATCAGGTCTTCAAGCCTAAAGCTGCATATAATTTAGTGTGAAAAATCATCATTTATTCAACCTGAATCTTGTAAGAAAATGAAAATAAAAACTTGTCATAATGATTTCCGTGGTGTTCAATAATTCACCAGTATATCCAATAATTTAGTCCAACAGATCAGAGGGACATGTGCATCAAGCAATAAATAAATAAATAAAATAACAAGGGGAGAAATAAAATAATACTATAAGATTAGAAAATGAGCAACAGCAAGCAAATCAGTGAACAAAGTCAAAGTCAGATTCGCAAATTAATATAGGGCCAATTTATTTTAGCTTTAAAATAATAGATTTTTTCTTTATATTTTTGGAAATGGATTCTACTAAAATGTTTTTCAAAATATTATAAGTTTTTCTAAATTTGTTTTTTATAAATTAAAAGATTTAATTGTTCATTCTATAACATAAATATACATTATTGAAGATCAAAACATAGTCAAAATCATAATTTTTTCAAAAAATTATATCTTAAAAATGATTTTTATGAAAAGCTATTTGAAATAGCTTCAAAAATTAAGTGATTTTTTGAAAATTTGATATCCAAAAAAAGTTTCGATAAAATGATGAAATACCTAAAATAATATTTTAAAAATAACTATTCAAATCAAATTTTCATTTGAAGCTTTTATGAAAAATTTCTTTATAAATTTCTTTTACACTAAAATATATAACACTATAAAAATCATTTTTTAAAAAAATCAAAACAAACGAACCCATAATATTAACCAAACATAAAGCTAAGATAACACCTATCTGAAAACCAGATCCTCTCAATCAACATTTTCTGTTAATCTCTCTCAACAATAAAATCAAACCATTAAAATAATTAAACGACTAACTCCTATGAGTTGTCCTCTTGGTGAAAGCTTGGGACTTTATTCTGTTGGTAAAGGTTTGGGACTTGACTGAGAGTGTGTTTCTCTCGAAGTCGGTATGCATTATTGGACTGTGTTCTGTTTTGTTCACTAGGTTTTATTTTAATCTGTCGGCCGATAGATTAATCTGTCGGCTGGGTTTATTGTTTAGAGAATTTGAGGGGGAAATAGACTGAGAGGAACTGAGTCTCAAGCACATGTCACTAAACTTCACCTATTCACTATATATAACCTTGCAAAAGAAAAATATAGCACGTTCTTCATTTTTAGCAATAAAGCTAGAGTACAACATCACCTCCATCAAATGAGTTAGGTTCACCTACATTTGAAAGAACACTTTTTGCATTCTAAAGATACAAGAATCAATTCACAAAATGAAAACAAAATAGATAAAATTATTGTAGTTTCCTAGAAAAAACTGTGACAATTATATACAGTTTAATTGATCACAAAAATCATGTACAACTTCGCACTCTAGTGGCATAGATAACACAACATTTGTACAGTAGCGGCAGCATCTTTCATGACCAAATATCAGCAACCAGCCACCACTTTGCAATACTGTTGAATTTAGAATTTCCATGCAATAACAATTCCATGAGTATGAGACCCTGATTGGATCAAGTGAATGTATGGGCATATACTGCAAAAACCATTGCTTTAGGATTGGAATTATGACTTGAAAAGCAACGGTAGAAGCAATATGACTGCAAGTTTCGACAACTCTGTTCCAAATGACCAATTGTTCAGGCCCGTTGCAAATTTGCAGTCTCCTTTTGGCTGCATACTACAGGAAAGAGCACTTGATTGTAATTGAAGAGCCCATCTCATCCTCACTTCTCCGATTCCCCCCCTCCAATCATAAGAAGGTCCTTACTGCAAGATAAGGAGCCGTTGCTTCTTCTCGTTTGACATAGAGGTGGAAATTTAGCTTCTTGGAACTCTTGATTTTGTTAATGCAATCTTGCCTTTTGATGAAATTATCTTCAGCTTGGGATCGGTGTGGTGGTCCAACACAAGAGGTGATAGAGATAAGCAACCAGAGAGTTTCGAGGTCCAACACAAGAGGTGATAGAGATAAGCAACCAGAGAGTTTCGAGGTCCAACTCCAGTACATATTGTGCAAACCCATGCTACTTTTCATGGATATTTCCACCGGTCTAAACTCAAGATGTGTGGGGATTAACTTGAGAAATAGATGATAAATTTTGACATTCTCTGTCATATAGGAAGTGTTGAAGAGCATTTAAGGATGAACAATACTATTGATACGTGGAGAACCTGCGCTTAATCGTCTCCTTAGAAATGGATGATTTGATAGTTGAGCTGCAGTTGGGCGTTTACTTGGGTTAACTTGTAAGCATTTAAGAATGAAATCTCGAGCATCATTAGATAGAGATTCAGGAATCGGTGGAGGTTCACCCCTACCAATCCGAAATATTGCTTGCATCTGTAGTGACAGAAAAATATATATGTCCATATTATCATCCATTGTCCAATTGGAAAAGCAGGTACAGTTAGTACATCTAACTTAATGATTCTAGACAAAGCAGCCAACTAAACTAAATTCCTAACATTAAATATTCATAAGGTGATTTAAAGGAATGGAATAGCAAAAACAGCAAGGAAAATAAGAAAGTAACAAACTTAAGAAGATTATAATAAGTGTTACATACTCCTTCTAATTCAAAGTAAGGTGGCTTCCTTGTCAACATCTCTAAAACCGTGCATCCTAAGCTCCATATGTCAGCTGCTAGCCCGTAACCTTGGTTTCTTAAGTTAACAACCTATGGTCAAAAATTCAAAGTTAAATCAGTCAAAACTTAAAAAGCTCATTTGCATAAAAAAGTCATATATACTGTAATAGACTTATTTATGGATGGTTAAATTTTATGGTATTAAATCAACATTCAGGATGTGTAAAAGAGGAGCAGATGAATTAGATAGTCATATTAATACATTATCTCATTCTACTTCATCTCTTTGAAGGTATTATTTTAAAAAGATTTTACAAGGGCAGAGGCAAACCTCAGGAGCCATCCAGTATGGGGAGCCTTTGCTTGATTTAACATCATTTAATTTTGTAGCCTGAGAAGGTAAGAGAACTAAAATTATGAGTTAAATGAGTTCGGGCAGCCAGCATTTGGATTGTGTATTAAACCAAATTCCAAAAAGAGAAATTCAGTTTTGTTGAAGATTACCTTTGCCAACCCAAAATCTGCAAGCTTGACTGAGCCATTTACATCAACCAGTATATTAGCACACTTGATATCCCTTTAAAATGTAATATTTGGATTGAAAAGATTAGAGTGCAGACACACGGCAAATCAATATAAATTCAAGATATATCAGAAATCAATGACCAAGCACTCCATCCTAATTTTATCTTTTTGCAGTGGTTCAATGTTGTGCATTTTCATATCAGAAAAAAAAATTCACTGCGAAAAGATTTCCTGGAAGTAAGTTATAGGGTAAAAAGATATACTGATGTAGCTTTAGATTAAAATGGAGTACAAGACCAAAATTTCAAGACCTAAATAGACTTTGAAAATCATGAATGACACTAAGCTTAATAAGTTCCAAAGAATGTATAGAAGCTGAATTTCAAAATGTCAATCATAACCCTGTAAGATATGCCCTGACATCCAGTTTCTACCCGGAATAAGATTCTAGTTTTAACAAAGTTGCACATGTGCACACACAGAGTATATTTCCCTATAACATTAAAAATCCCTTGACCCTTCGCAACAAATAAGTGTAACAACACAAACCAAACCGGCTAACGTTCCCGTGTAATTTTGAGAAATAAAATTGTTATTATGGTAGAATTAGTCATTGAATTGCTTGCATAATGATAACAAATCCACTCATGTTACCTGTGGACCACATCATTTTCATGAAGATACTTCAAGCCATTTAAAATCTGTCTTGTGTATGCAGAAACTTGAGAATCATTTAGGTGATAGCTTTGATAAAGACTGGCCAATGACCCTTTTGACACAAGCTCAAGGAATATATACAGTGTGCTTTCATTCTGAGAAATCCAAAACATAAATATATAATTAACAAAGAGAAAGAGATAAAAACACTAGAAACGCAATTGCTGTTAAGTGAACAGAACTAGACAGAAAAATAATTTGAGTAACTTTTTAAGTTGGTCCTCAAAAACATTTGGATATCGATTTGGTCTACAAAAGACCAGTGACATCAAATTGGCCCTCAAATGAATTTTGATCACCGCATGACATCTTGAAACCATTTAGCTATTTCGATTTTTAAAAATTGTGATTTGAGGACTAAAATCAGAATTTACTCCAAATTCAAAGAATGGATAACTAAAAGACATATGTACTTAGGCATTATATAGTTAGTTAATCCTTATTACAAAAGAATTTGAAGAACAATAAAAATTCAGATATTTAAATCAAACTATTTTTTTTTAAAAGGAAAAATTAAGGTAGCTGGGAAAACCTGCAAAGAACATCTTTAAATTCTATAAATTATAAAGGATGCAGAATAGATTAATACGTTTGGTGGTTTAGCTTTTGGAAGAGCCAAAAGCAATTCTAGAGGTGTAGAATTGATTTTGGAATGATTTTGAGGGGTTTGGTACTTCTAAAGTAGAATTGGTTCTGCCTCCAGAATTGATTCTACTTGAAGCTAGAATTTGCAGTTTTTGAGTCTAAACGTGATTTTTACATTGAAATTTATTGTTCAACTCAATTTTGCATAAAATTATCCAAACATAAATAAATCACTTTACATTCAACTCAATTTTACATAAACAATTCACTCAAAATCAATTTTTTCCACCGCATAAAATAAAGATTTGCAAATTGCAACCTAAAAAGAGATTTTTATCTTTTTAGGAAACCATAATGTGCATTTGCGGTTCAAAATTTACATTAAAGACTGCTCAAACGACATTAAGGATTTTGAACTGCAAGACTCCCAAATGAATGTATGTATGAATTGATAACTTTCACATTACATGATCTAGAAGAAAATAATTGATTCACCTTTTTAATAGGAATACAAGAACGTATGATGAAAACATTTTCCATTTCGATGTATAAGCATTAAGCGTATGATCCCAAAAATGTTTTTACCACTTTTATCTTCTAAACGACTCATATTATGAACAACCTATATCCTTCAAATAGCACTCTGGTATCTAATTAGACCCAATTGATATTACAAAGCTATATAATTTCCTTTTCCCATCACAGTAAACAAAACTTACGAAAAACAATGTAATCTGACGATTGTCATGATTTCCAAGATTCTCGACGAAGAAAGCAATTTTTCAGCCAAAAAATGCTACCACACTTGCAAAATGCTGATTTCAAATTCCTCAGGCATAAAAATCCAATCATATTCTACCAGAATAAAATAAGCTTGCACACTAGATAAGAACATACCTTGTCTGAGCCATAATATCGAACTATGTTCTCATGTTGAAACCTACTCAAAAGTGATATTTCCTGAAAAGAAGTTCAGAAAGATAATGCATAAAAAATACTAACATATAAGATGGAATGAACATTTCATCAAATTCAAATGAAGACAAACTACTCCCACCTGCTGAAGTTGGAAAATGCTTTGTTTTCCCTGGTTACCATCATCCAACAAAGACACCTCTTTCACCGCATAAAAGTATCCATCGCTGCATGAAAAGAACATGCGTATTTCGTCAATGATATATTATCAAAAGGTCACTTTAGCAAAATCATTTCCTCCTCAGCAAACAAAATGAGATAAACCAGAGTAGTCAATAGCGGCATATCCCGCTATAGTGGAGCGGAGCGAACGCCGACCGCTATGGGAAGAGCCTTAGCGGTGCAGGACACTATAGTGGCGCTATGAGAAGAGCCTTAGTTGTTAACTTTATCAAGATCATTTCCTCCTAAGCAACAAAATGGGACAAAGTCATAAACCACTAGCTTGACTAAAGAGATTCTAGCATGTCACAATTATTCTATTTAAGGAGAAACTCTCCAAATCCATTCTTATAGAGCACAAAATGAAACTAACAAACTGAGTCCATGCGATACACAAACGATTTTCACAGATCCTACAAACTAAATCAAACAGCTCTTAAACCATCCTTATAAACATTCACCAAATGGGCAAAATTTTCCTCAGCACTTGAGTTTTGCATAAGGTAAATTAGAGCAACTTGTGTGTTGACGTGTGTGCATTATTCATCAAACTAGTAAGCATTACATGATAATAACTTAGGCTCGCCCCACATAAACAAATAAATAAGGAAATAGTACTTACTCGGTGAAGCATTCATAAACCGTTCCAAAAGAACCCTTTCCCAGAACGGCACCTTTTTGCCACGAAGAAAAAGTGGGTTTAAGCCACCCATAAGGAAACGCCGTTCTCTCCCCACCACCACCATCACTATCATAATCATGCGAAGTAGTGAAAGAACCAGAATCCGTAAAAAGCACACTCCTTTCACCGTTTCTGAGTGGATCAACAACATCCCTAACATCATGTTCCCCCGAGGAAGAAGGAGAATCACTAACAATCACAACACCAGAATCATTAGAAACTGAAATTGAAGCAAGGTTGGAAGAGCGAACCTTCCGAGCTTCCCAATCTTGTGTTGGGATAGAGAAATCTTCGGGTCCAGAAAGGCCCAAACTCTGAAAGATACGGTCGAATTCGCCGTCGATTCCCAATACACGGAGACTGGTTTCTTCGTCGGAAGGAGATGGAGTTGGAGATTGGATGGTGGTGGCGGTGGCGGTGGCGGTGGTGGTGGGGAGTTGGTAATTGATGTTCTTTTTGGCGTTGAGTCGCTCGAATCGAGGCGGCTTCTTCTTCGTCTTGGTCTTTCGCATCATCCACTCCATTGTTGTTGTTTCCCTTCTCTTTCTTGTGAGAGTGTTTTTTATGGCTGCTAGTGGAAGGAAAGTGGAGAGAAATTGGGCTGTACTTTATCTGTGTATGCTTTGTGTTTTTGTTGCCATTTGGATTAATGGCCAAAATGGAGTGTGACTTTCTAAATTTATTTACTTACTATTTTAGGGTAATCATTCACATATTTGTAAATTTAAATTATAAAGTTCCTTTTAGATTTTAATTTAAGAATTAAAAGTCGTTTTTAACTATATTTTTATATTAAAAATAGTGATTAAAATGTACTATGATTTGGTTGAGTTGGTGGATTCAGGTGTACGAGATAAAATGTAATAAAATTCCATTGATTAAATTAGTTAAAGTTGAATGGAGTTTAATAAAATGAATAAATTTTAGTATACACCAATGTTTTAAAAATCGGACCGAATCGCTCGGTTCAACCGATTGGACCGGGAATCGGAGATGAATCCGGTTGGATCAACCTTTTAAATCGTTAGTGGGTCAAAAATGGAATAAAATCGGAAAAATCGGGTTGAACCGTTCAAAATCATTCGAACCAAATAATCGAAGTTGGTTTTAGAAAAGCGTCTTGTTCAAAAAAATGCATCAAATTGACCATTTTGATGTGTTTGATGTGTTTGTCAATTGAAGATGACCCCAAGAGAAAATATGTTCTTAAGAACCATATGAACAACTATCATGTTCATCAAAAATCCATTTGAAACTTTTAAGGTCATCATTCATTTCAAAATATTATAGGTCATTTTGACTGAAACCCTAATTTTGGGTCCACTTCCCAAGGACCTAACTCCCTTAATATTTATTATTTTGAGGTGAGACCAAATGCATTGGAAAGCTTAAGATGTATAATTAAAATGTTATGTTGGACAAAATTTCATAATCCTAAAATAAACACATGTGATAATACAAAACATTATAGGTCACTTTGGACCTAAGTCATTGAATTTGAAAAATGTCCAACTTCAAGTGCCCATAACTTTCTCATGAAAAATCCAAATGATGCAAAATTTGAGTCTAAATTTATAATCTTGAACATATCTACAACTTTTGTGTTGGAGGTTTTTCCATTTGAAGCTTTAATCATTGAAACAGAAGGGTTTGAAGAGGCTTGCTTTTGGTAAAAAAAATTTAAAGGTGACTTAGACATGTTTTGTACCCCAACTTTCACAGCCAGTTTTCATTAAGTTCCAAACTCCAAATGAATTTTTGCCCAACATGATTTTTATTTCTTATTTCAAGAGCTTTCCAACCATTACTCACATTAATTTTTTGGACTTTCCATGTGGGAGTTTCGAAGAGCTTTCTATTTAGGTTCATTTTTGCATTTCACATTAAAACTTGATGTGCAAGCTTGTGCAATCCATTGTGAATGTCCAATTCATTTTCAGATGGTATCAACAAAGATTTGTACCCATCATTGGGCCTTACATGCGCCTGTACATGCCCATGGAAAGGTAATTCAAATCTCATGCACACGAGAGAACCATGCTTGCCCATCCATTTCAGCTATAAATAAATGTGCATTCTCATTCAATTGGCAACCAAGTGGAGATCTGAATTGCTGCTGAATTGAAAACCCAACCCTCACTAAAGGAATTTTCAGTTTTATCTTTCTCTTTCAAGCTTGAAATTCAACATCATTAGTTGATTTTCAAAGCTCAATTCCTTAACCTATCATCACCGTCACACTTCCAGAGCAAAAGTAGATCAAGAGCTTGAAGGATTCGTGTTGTTTGAAGTTTCATTTCAGAGGTAGAACCTCAAACTTTTTTGATTTAGATCTTGCAATACAATGTGAATTCCTTTGGTTTATGTTGTTTTCTGAAGTCCTCTCACTTTAGGCAGGCCAGTGGTGGTCTTAATTTTGTAAATCGTGTCATTTCAGTTCATACACCATGATTTTCAAGCTTACATTTCTCTCTAAATAGGAATGATGAGGATGATCTATGGTTACAGTGGTGATATACATCACCTCAGCTTCATTTTAATGCCTTCATTTTTCATTTTCATTGCAATTCATTTTCCTGCGCGTGGTGGCCGGATTCTGGTACTTCACCGGAGAAGAAGGTGTTTTCCACCGCCTGTACCACGTGTGCATCCTCTGAGCCATTGGATCGTGCTTAAACGTTTTAATCTTGGTCATTACATGTGTTGACTTGTTTTAATGCAAAGTGTAGCACGCTTGACTCAAGTGTATCATGTATCCACGCCTCAGAGCCATGTGATCATTGCCACGTCAATTAATGAATTGATCTGATGGCGCTGGATTTTCTTATTTTTTTTTAATTTCAGTTAATTCCTTTTATTTTCAAAAATTCATAAATATTTTATTTGAAGTCACAAAAATATGAGACCAATGCCAAAAAAAAATTTGAAAAATCTAGTTTCATATTTTGATTTTTAATTATTTTCGTGACTTCATTTAATATTTTTTGTGAATTATTTGATTTTTAATGGTTTTAATTCATTTTTAAATACTTTTTGATATTTGAAAAATCCAAAAATATTTTCCTAACACCTATGTGTAAGACCCCAATTTTGACCCTAAGATCCCTCATGGCATCATATCATTGCATATCGCATTTGCCTCAAGGATCATAGCATCTTGGCTCCTTACCTTTGAGTGGGAACTTGTGAGTTGGTTTGAGACCACCAAGCATGCTTGAATTGTATATTATTGCTCTTCTTATTTTGTTTACTAACCAAAAGCACAAAAACATGTCACTAACATCTTTTGTTTTGTAGCTTGAGCAATCATAAGATCTGGGGCTCCTAGGAGACCCTATGCTCATTGCTATGGCTAGGTGAAGGTGAAAGCAAGCATGACAATGGGTCTCAAAGCTCTAATCCATCATATATGCCTCTCAAGTATCTCAATTTGTCAATTTGATCAAAGCAAACCAAAGGGCTTGAGGATTGTTTCCCAAGGAAACCCTAATCCAACTATGCATCAACTGTGCCTTGCTCATGAAGCAACCTCAACCCATGATCAAATACAATCAAGTGAAGTTCTTTCATTCATCATTTCATGCATATTTGAGCTTATTTGAGTTTCCTCAATCATTAATTCATTAAGATTTGAGGTATGGACTTGAGAAGTTGATCAGTCAATTAATCTGACTATTTTGAAATCCACTGAGACCTAAATTTTTATGTGTTTGTCAAATGAATATGACCCCAAGATAAAAAATGTTCTTAAGAATCATATGAACAACTTTAATGTTCATCAAAAATATATATGAAGCTTGTAAGGTCATCATCCATTTCAAAACATTATAGGTCATTTTGACTGAAACCCTAATTTTGGGTCAACTTCCCAAGGACCTAACTCATTCATTTTTCATGATTTTGAGGTGGGATCAAATTCATTGGAAAGTTAAAGATGTCTAATTAATTTGTTATGTTGAACAAATTTTCATAATCCTAAAAGAAATACATGTGATAATGCAAAACATTATAGGTCACTTTAGACCAAAGGCATTGAAATGTGAAAAAGTCCAACTTCAAGTGTCCGTAACTTTCTCATCAAAAATCTAAATGATGCAAACTTTAAGTCCAAATTTATTGTGTTGAAAAGATCTACGACGTTTATGTTAAAGGTTTTGTCATTTGAGGCTTACATCATTGAAACAGAAGGGCTTGAAGTTGGTCCATTTTGGAAAATTCCACATGCACATGTATTGCACCTTGAATTTCATGACCAATTTTCACTAATTTCCCAATTCCAAATGAAGTTTTGTTTAACATAACAATTTATCCTCATGTCAAGACCTTTCCAACCATTACCCACAAGGCCATGTTTCATTTTGGGAATATGCATTTTCGAAGAGGAGAAGATTTTGGTGCATTTATGGAAACCATGTTCAAACTTCACGCACAAGCTAAATCATTCACATCTGCATGTCCATTTCAACTCAATTACATCCCAGCTTGCATTTCCAATTGGATTTGGGCCCTCCATGCGCCTGTACAGGCCCATGCATGGAGGCCCTCATCACTCATGCACATGGAATTCACCTTGCTTGCATCAGGTTTTGCTATAAATAAGCATGCTCAGCTTCACTATTTTCCAACCTGAAGGCGCCTTAGATGCTGCAGAATTGAATCCAAAACCTCACCTAAAGGAATTTCTCTCTTTCATTTCAAATTTTCATATCCAATTTTCAACTTCCTTGGTTGAATATTGGATTTAAATTCCTTAGCCTTGCTCCATCTACATCTGAAGAACACACTGCAATCAAGATTGGTGAAAGATCGTGCTCCATAGATCTGCATTTTTAAGGTTGATGCTCAAACTTTTTTCAATCGAAACATACTGATTATATCTCATTTCTTGTGTTTATTGGCTTGGCTGAAGTCCTCGCATAAGAGGCATTTGAATTGTGTTCTTAATTTTGCAAATCCATGAAGTTCAGATTGAACACCATGATTTTCTCTCTCTGATTTCTCTTCATATGAGAGTCTAGAGGAGAAACCAATGGTACCCTTTCATTTTAATTCCAAGAAATATGGGACCAATTGCATTATTTTCCTTTTAATTTATAGTTTCTAAAAATGATTTTTAATATTTTTTATTTTGTCACTTTATATTTTTTTATGAATTTTCTCTTTTCTGGTTATTTTTATTTCATTTTAAATAGTTTCCAATATTCAAAAAATGCAAAAATATTTTCTTAACCTCTTTGAATGATGATGAATCTATGAAAAATATTCTCATCAATTTATTAATTGATTTGAGATTTATTTGAGATTTTAGTTCAATTAGGTTATTTTTTATTCATTTTTAATTGTTTAAAAATAGTTTCTAGTTTCTAAAAATGCTGAATTTTTTTTTCAAACTTTGTTTGACCTTGTTGAACTTAGGATGATCCATTTGGACTTTTCAAAATTGATTTGAAATGGATTTGAAGTTTGACCTTTAGTTGTTTATTTTAATTCAAGTATTATTTTAATTTTCAAAAATACCAAAAATACTTTATTTGTTTCTTGACTTCTAAGTTTCATTTTGTTTATGTTTACTATTGTTTGACCTTGATTCCGTTCATCTTTGGTCAATGTACTTTGCTTATTTCATTTGAATTTCAATTCATGTACATTCTTATTCATCTTCTTCTTCATCTTTTTCTTTTTGATCAATGAGTTAAAGATTGGTGGTTAGCCTTGATATATGGGAAGCTTAACCTTCCTTGATTCAAATATAATTCATCTTTATCAAAGATCAAGTGAATGGCTTTGCATTAAGGATAGGTTGCTTCTTGATCAAGCAAAAAACCTAAATCAATACAAGATCATTCTTCTTTTCTTTTGGCATGGCAAGTTGTAGGAGCTTGGCTTACTAGTCAAGGTCTCTAACTTGTGTTTGTTGCTTATATTTTTATTGACCGGCCTCAGATAGGTGTGACTACAACATTAGTCCACTTACGATTGCTTAACATAGCGCTAAATTGCCTTATGGCACACTAACACTAACTATTGACCATTAACTTTTAATTCAAGTCATTTAATTCTTGCAATTTACTTTTATGCAATTTAATACCTTGTACATATTATTCATTTGCTTTTGCCCCTATGCTCACTTGAGCTCATGTTTATGTTAATTGCAATTTGCCTTTTGCTCACTTGAGCACATAATTGTGTATATACTATTGTGTTTGTGTTTTGTTTTGATTGTTGTGAACCAAATGCAAATGGACAAAAGGACTTAGATTCTAGGACATTCCATATGCAAAATGGAGTCAAAGAGCAACTAGGCCTCATGCCTTTAGAATGCTATAAAAGAAGAAAAAATGTCAAAGAGCAACTAGGCCTCATGCCTTTAGAATGCTTAATCTTGAAAAGGACTTGGAAATGACCTAATCTCTAAAATCCCTCTTGTTCATTCTTTGTTTGCATTATGGAACTTTTTGATGTGTGTGTTTTTGTGCTAGGGATCCCAAATATTGAGCCAAATTGAAGAACCATTGTCATGAGCATCCAAAGTGAGAGATACAAAAGCTATTGGAGGATTCCTAGGAGCTTGTTTGATTTGTATGCTTGATTGCTTGAGTATTTGCTTACTTGCTTGCTTATTCCAAAGGATGGGAGCTACTTGGATCATCACTATGATCTCAAGAAGGGAACTCCATTTGTGGTTTTATTTCTCTTCCTTCATCTTTGTATGTTTAGGACTTAGCAATTCTTCTTCTTCCCTTCACTCTAACCCAAGCCAAACTTTTTGTGCAGACATTAACATGTGCTTTGAAAATTAGAAACCTAAGCATTATGCTTTTGATTTTCCAAACTTCTTTTCATAACACTTATTTTGAATTGAGCCCTTAAGTCAACTTTGACCATATTTTGTAAATACTTTTCATTAGTAAATACAACTCACTCAATTGTTTTTGTGGTTTCAATGGCCACTCCTTACCAAAGCTTTTCATAAACATTAGCTATTAGGTTTGAGTTATCCTTGAGGTTGATATAATACTCACCTATATCCTTAGTGATGGACCATAAGACTTCCATGCTTATTATAGGGTTAACCCCTCACTAGCATGTTGAAGTTATCCTCACATGGTGGATTTGTGGTTTTAGGTTGAGTTTTCTCCCTTTGATAACAAAAGACCTTAAGGCTTTTGGACTAATCAATTCACCAACTTCTTTTGAGATTTTTATCCCGAACTACGAGGTTTTGATCCTAATCTTTTTTAAGATGGTACGTAGGCAGTGGGTTTATCCATTCAAACACAAAATTGTAAATAATTTGTACATTCTTCTCTCATCTCCCCAATCATGTTTGCACAAATAAATTTTCACAAATACCAACCTACCTTACAACAATTGTGAAAAGGGATCCCTAGGAGTACCTAGGATGTTTTGGGTGCTTAAAACCTTCCCATTGCATAACCAACCCCCTTACCCCGATCTCTGACATTTTTATTAGTTTTTTGATTCGATAAAACTTCTCGATTTTTGTTTGCTTTCTAACCTTTCCTTTGGATAAATAGAAGTGCGATGGCGACTCGAATTGTATGATTTACTTTTGATTTAGTCAATAAATCTAAAAGTAACGAATACCCCGCTACAGAAAAGTGGCGACTCTGCTGGGGACATTATCTTAGTGGGTTTTGCCTACTTTTCACATTTGTTGTATTGTATTATGTATATTATTTTGTGACATATTTTTGTGCAATTTGGGATTACTGTATTGTATGTAATGTATGAATTGCTTGATATATTAATTGCCTGTATGCTTAGTGATCTTTGTGAGATGAGTTCTATACCCGAACTCGAGTGTACTTAGGATAGGAGAATGACATAGTCTTGTCAACTTGTGTGGAGTTATTCCTTAGCAAGTTGACTTGCAAGCCCATTCACTTGGTGGAGGTCATGTTGGGATCAATAATGTCACACGAGTAGTCGTGGTTATGCATTACTCTTTCCAATATAGACCTTAGAAGCCAAGGACCTTAGTTTACCAAGCCCATCTTAGCCTATTTTTTAGGACGTAGTGCGAAGGTCATTCAAGTGTAAGATTTGATACGATTGTTACGCGATACTACACTCATAAGAGTCTCTCTTGAGAATATTTTTGGAATACGAGTAGTCGTTTATCCGATAATATCCGAAAGATGGGATGATGACTATGAAAACCTCTTGTAGAACATGATTGGCAGGTTTAAACCATAGTACACTCCCTTTGGGTGGTTCTTAACCGAGACTCCATGCTCGTGACTTGCAACAAACCCTTGATTCATGGTTGATCCGTTCTTGTATATCCTTAATATCAATGGAACTTGGGTGTTGATAAGATGTAAACCATAATCCACCAAAATGGATGATTGATATTAAGGATGACTTGATCCATCCCATGACCTTTGTATGGTGTGATTTTCTTGATCCTTGAGTGTGATTGTTGCATCCATGCATTCATGCATTCATATACATCCATATCATCAACAATGAGAAAATTTTCAAGGAACTTAAGAGGTCTATTTGCAAATTTTCAGACATGGATAGATAAAGAAGGAATACGAAGAAGTACAGTTTCAGACAACCTGACTTGAAAGAGTTAAGGAGTTTGACAGCATATGTATTAGATCCCTTGGAGTTCAAAGCTCTCCATGGGAAGCTTCTGTCTATTCTGGCTACTCAAGTGGATGAAGGTCTGATGAGTGTATTGTTGCTTTACACTTCTCAAGAGATTGCTGATCTGCTGCATATAGATGAATCTATTGTAGGTGCTCATATGACTACCAAAGGTGGAATTCAAGGTCTCCCATCTGATTTCCTCATTGCTCAAGCTACTTTGTATGGGAAGGCCATGAGTGAGGACGCCTTTGAAGCCATATTTGTACTTCTCATCTATGGGCTAGTGTTATTCCCCAACATCGACAAGTTTGTGGATGTGAACGCCATTAGGATTTTTTCGACTCTTAATCCCGTTCCGACTCTGTTGGGTGACACTTATTTCTCTTTGCATATGAGGAATGCAAAGGGTGGTGGTACCATTGTGTGATGTTTGCCTCTGTTGTATAAGTGGTTTATTTCGCACTTGCCACAGACGATCGCCTTCAAGGAGAACAAAGGATGTCTACGGTGGTCTACGAGACTTATGTCTCTCACTAATGATGATATCTTTTGGTATAATCGTGTATATGAAGGTGTGCAGATTATTGACTCTTTTGGTGAATTCTCCAATGTGCCTCTTCTTGGTACATGTGGTGGGATTAACTACAACCCTATTTTAGCACGTCGTCAGCTTGGGTTCCCCTTAAAGGATAAACCTAATAACATTCTGTTAGAAGGTGTGTTCTTTCAAGAGGGTAAAGATCCCTAAAACTTGAAGGGCAGGATAGTCCGCGCTTGGTGCAAGATTCATAGGAAGGGAAGGAAAGAGCTTGGTCCAAAGAATTGTATTGCTTTGGAACCCTATACCTCGTGGGTTAGGAGGAGAGCTTCTGAGTACCTTATGCATTATGAATATCCAAGACCTACACCTTTGGTTGTGGCTGGGCCTTCAACCCTCCCTGACCAAGGAGTAGAGGAGTTGAGAGACGAAGACCGTTCACGTGCTTAGATCCGTGAACGTGAGGAGCTACTTCAGCAGCTTAGAGATAAGGACGCATTGATAGAGTTCCTTGAGCATCAGGTTATCGATGATCCTGATGATGTGGTGACTTCTCTTCTTCCTCAATCTTCCAGGTTTTGGAAGAGGAAGTATGATCGACTCGCCAAAGAGAAGGTAGATATGGAGGCAGCCTATGAGAGAGAGGTAAAAAGGCTTCGTGCAGCTTATCTTCCGGTCTCGAGAGCTTTGGACGATTGTTTCTAGGGTTCCATAGGATGTTATTTTCCTTCTCTCTTATATTGTATTTGGTTACCAAGACTGTACTTCTTTGGTGTAAAAATATTTTCCAGATATTATTGATGTGATATTTCCATATATGTCTAAATGATTAATATTTCCAATATTTGCAAATAGAACTCTAAAGTTCCTTTGGTTAAAAAATAAATCATATGCACAAGCATTGCATGCATCGTGTGCATAAGCATGTTTTACTCCAGGCTTCTTGTTCAGTGGTCTAACTTTGTGTTCTTCATTTATTTTGAAGACAAGCTGACGCACCGGTACTACACCAGAGCCAACTATTCAAAGCTGATGGATCACCTTGAACAAGAGAATAGGGAACTCAAGGAGGAAGTGGCAAGATTGACTGCCCTGATGGAGTCTTTCTTGGCCATCCAAAGCCAGTCTACTCCAACACCTTCAACTTCTCCCCAGAGGACAATCATTTCTGAGATTGTCTCTTCAACAGTGCTTGTTACCAGTGCTCATTTCGCGCCTACAGCTATGCCAACTGGGTTTCCCTGGGGGATGCCCGCGAACTTTGTTCCTGAGGGTCTCGCCCCAACGTTTGCTTCTTTGCCGACATCTAGCCTGGTCCTTGCTGTGCCACCTCCGGTCGTGCATACTATGCCGAGAGTAGATGACACCATTTATCACTCTGAGTCATCTGAGGGCCCAGATGTGTATGAAAAGATGGACGATATGAACGATCAATTCCTTGAGCTTCGCAAGGAAATCAAAACTCTCAGAGGGAAGGACCTCTTTGGCAAGTCTGCTGCTGAGCTCTGCCTGGTTCCCAATGTCAAGATCCCTGTAAAGTTCAAAGTGCCTAACTTTGAAAAGTACAAGGGAAATACTTGCCCTCTTAGCCACTTGGTTATGTATGCAAGAAAAATGTCGACTCAAACCGACAATGATCAGCTCATCATTCATTATTTCTAGGACAGTCTGTCCGGTGCCGCCCTGAGATGGTACATGGGTTTGGACAATGCGAACATCCGCTCCTTCAATGATCTTGGCGAAGCCTTCGTCAAGCAATAAAAATATAATATCGATATGGATCCCGATAGGGATCAATTGAGGGTCATGTCCCAGAAGGACAAGGAAACGTTCAAGGAGTACGCCCAGAGGTGGCGAGAATTAGCTGCACAGATTGTGCCTCCGCTAGAAGAGAAAGAAATGACCAAGATCTTTCTGAAGACCTTGAGTTCATTTTATTATGAGCGGATGATTGCCAGTGCTCCTTCTGACTTCACCGAGATGGTGAATATGGGGATGCGTCTGGAGGAAGGAGTCAGGGAAGGGCGCCTGACTAGAGAAGAAGGCTCTTCTACCAAATGTTATGTGGCGTTTGCGAAAAAGAAAGATGGAGAGGCACATGCTGTGACCTCCCATGTCAAATCCAGAAGACCCTCTATGAAGAGGAAGACCGTGCGTCCCGCTGGTAACCAGCACCAGGTGGCTCATATAGTGCCTGTTTTCAGAGAAAATCAGCAGTATCAACATCATAACCAGCAATAGCAACATCAACAATATCAACAACAACAACAACATCCTCAACAACAGGCCTACCAGCCTCAAAATAATAATCAGACTAATACAAGCTATGATAGGAAGAGGGTCAGTTTTGATCCTATTCCCATGACCTATGTAGAGCTATATCCTTCTTTAACAGAGAGGAAACTGATCACTCCACGGGACCCGCCTGCTATACCTACCAACCCTCAGTGGTGGTATAAGCCTGAGCTTCACTGTGTTTATTATTCCGGTGCTCCCAGACACGATGTGGAGAACTGCTACCCGTTGAAGACCAAGGTTCAAGACCTTGTGAGAAACGGTATATTATTTTTCAAGGACGTAGGTCCTAATGTCAAGAAGAACACATTGCCCAGGCATGGGAAATCTGCTGTCAACATGGTACAGGGTTGTCCTAACAAGTATAAGGTCCGATATGTCAGCCATATCCGACAATCTTTGGTCGAGATGCACAGACTGTTGTGTGGATACAGTCATTATGAGCATGACCATGATAGTTTCTGCGTTTGCACTATCAATGAGAGAGGATGTCGTCAAGTCAGAAAAGACATCCAAGAAATGCTGGATGAATGTGTAATTGAGATACTTCAAAATCGTGATGAGGATGATGAAGTTAATGTGATATCACCAGTATTTAGGATACTTGAGCCTGTTGTCATCAGATATGATGGTAGCAAGCAGAAGGCTTCTCCTGCTCTCATAATCAAGCCAGCTGGCCCTGTGCCATATTCTTCTGATTAAGCTGTTCCCTATCGTTATAATGTTGTGGCATTGGAAGATGGGAAGGAGGTGCCTTTACCCTCAAATTTTGTTGTTAACATTGATGATGTCAGCGGTTTGACCCATAGTGGTCGTGTTTTCTCGGTGCCGCCGAAACCCCAAGCTGACACCAGAAGGGCTGATGTTGCTGATAGTGCTATTCGTCCTTTGGGGAATTCTTCTATTTCTCCGAATTCGGAACTTGTTGTTAATAGACCTTTCGCCGCTGTTAAAACTCCTGTCCCTGCTGGCCAGAATGGCATGATGAAAGAGGACTGTGATGAGATGCTAAGGCTCATCAAGAGGAGTGAATACAACATTGTAGATCATCTTCTACAAACGCCATCAAAGATATCTGTGCTATCTTTATTAATGAATTCTAAGCCACATCGAGAAGCTCTGCAGAAGGTGTTGGACGTGGCGTATGTAGACCATGACGTCACAATAGAACAATTCGATAACATTGTTGCAAACATTATTGCTTGTAACAATCTTAGTTTCTGTGATGCTGATCTCCCCGAGGAGGGAAGAGACCACAATTTGGCACTTCACATTTTAATGAACTGTAAAGATGATGCCATGTCTAATGTGTTGGTAGACATTGGATCATCACTGAATGTGTTGCCAAAATCCACTCTCGCCAGACTTTCTTATCAAGGGCCTCCCATGAGGCAAAGTGGAGTGGTTGTGAAAGCTTTTGATGGATCCCGCAAGACTGTGATTGGCGAGGTTGAACTCACAGTCAAGATTGGACCAAGTGATTTCCAGACCACTTTTCAGGTCATGGATATCCACCCATCATATAGTTGTTTATTGGGCAGATCATGGATTCACGAGGCAGGCACCGTGACGTCCACCCTACACCAAAAGTTGAAGTTCGTTAAGAACAAAAAGTTGGTGGTGGTAGGGGGAGAGAAGGATATCTTGGTTAGCCATCTGTCTTCCTTTTCTTATATTGATGCTGAGGATGAAGTTGGGACGTCGTTCCAAGCTTTGTCTATTGATGAGCCTTCTAAGAAAGGAACTTCTTCATTTGCGTCCTACAATGATACGAAGTTGGCCATTGAGCATGGCACAACTACTGGTTTAGGACAAATGATCAAGCTGGAAGACAATAAATCACGGGCTGGCATAGGGTATTCTTCAGGCACTTTCAACAAGCATGGGCTGTTTCAGAGTGGTGGTTTTATCCACACGATTGAAGACCAGGAAGTTGTTGCTGTTGTGGAAGAGGATGCAGAGGATGATTCTGGCAACTTTGTCATCCCTGGAGGGGTCTGCAATAACTGGGTCGCTGTTGATGTTCCAAAAGTTGTCCATAAGTCAACGTAATGTTCATCTTTGTTTAAAAACCCTTCTCCCATGCCAAAAGGAGAAGTGGTGACATTGTTGGCCCATAAATACAATGATATTTCATTCAATAAATTCATGTTAAATGTTTGTTTTTCCAATTTATTTTCACTTTTCGCTTTTTGCATGAAATTGGTGATCACATAAAACCCTAAAAATTGAATAAAATCAATCTTTTCATCTGCATAATGATTTGCCTTGTTTGAATTCTAAAATCTCTTTTATATCCAAAATCATTATGCAGGTTGATCAAACCCATTGAACATAATGATCCGACACCATCTCCCAACTTTGAGTTCCCTGTATTTGAGGCAGAGGAAGATGATGTTGAAGAGATTCCTGACGAGATTACCCGTCTACTTGAGCACGAAGAGAAGATCATTCAGCCACATCTTGAGAATCTGGAAACAGTCAACTTAGGGTCTATAGATTGCATTCGTGAAGTGAAGATTGGGGCACTTCTGGAAGAATCTGTTAAGAAGGGATTGATTGAGTTGCTACGAGAATACGTCGACGTCTTTGCCTGGTCATATGAAGACATGCCTGGTCTGGATACTGATATCGTGCAACATTTCCTGCCTTTGAAGCCTGATTGTGTACCTGTGAAGCAGAAGCTCAGAAGAACTCATCCTGATATGGCAGTGAAGATCAAAGAAGAAGTTCAGAAGTAAATTGATGTGGGGTTTCTGGTGACTTATACATATCCTCAATGGGTGGCCAATATTGTGCTCGTGCCTAAGAAAGATGGAAAAGTCCGAATGTGTGTGGACTATAGAGACTTGAATAAAGCTAGTCCGAAAGATGATTTTCCTCTACCATATATTGATATGTTGGTAGATAATACACATAAATTCAATGTATTCTCATTTATGGACGGATTTTCCGGATATAATCAAATTAAAATGGCACCCGAGGATATGGAAAAGACGACATTCATCACACCTTGGGGAACATTCTGTTATCGAGTGATGCCCTTCAATTTGAAGAATGCCGGATCCACGTATCAACCCGCTATGACTACCTTGTTTCATGATATGACGCACAAGGAGATCGAGGTATATGTTGATAATATGATTGCAAAGTCAAGAACGGAAGTTGAGCATATAAAGCACTTGTTGAAGCTTTTTCAGCGTTTGAGGAAATATAAGCTTCGTCTGAATCGTAACAAGTGTACATTTGGAGTCCGTTCCGGCAAGTTATTGGGTTTTATTGTCAGTGAGAGAGGTATTGAGGTTAATCCTGCCAAGGTCAAAGCAATACAAGAGATGCCTGCGCCCAAAACTGAGAAGCAAGTCCGAGGTTTTCTTGGCCGCTTGAATTATATTTCCAGATTTATATCTCACATGACTGCCACATGTGCGCCAATATTCAAGCTCCTCCGGAAAGATCAGCGTCATGATTGGACTGAGGATTGCCAGAAAGCCTTTGACAGTATTAAGGAGTATTTGTCTGAGCCTCCGATTCTGTCTCCGCCAGTGGAAGGGAGACCCTTGATTATGTATCTGACAGTTCTTGAAGACTCAATGGGTTGTGTCCTTAGTCAGCAAGACGAATCAGGGAAGAAAGAATATGTAATATACTACTTGAGTAAGAAGTTCACTGATTATGAGTCTCGATACTCAATGCTTGAGAAGACATGTTGTACTTTGGCTTGGGCTGCTAAGCACTTACGCCAGTATATGTTAAATCATACGACTTGGTTGATATCCAAAATGGATCCAATCAAGTATATCTTTGAGAAGCCTGCTTTAACTGGGAGGATTGCCCGTTGGCAGATGTTGTTGTCTGAGTATGATATCGAGTATCGAGCTCAGAAAGCTATTAAAGGTAGTATCTTGGCTGACCACTTGGCACATCAACCAATTGAGGATTATCAGTCAGTACAGTATGACTTCCCTGACAAGGAGATTCTGTATTTGAAGATGAAAGATTGCGATGAGCCTACGCTCGATGAAGGGCCAGAACCCAGTTCCCGATGGAGCATGGTATTTGAAGGCGTTGTAAATCAATATAGAAATGGTATTGGGGAAGTGATTATTAATCCTCAGGGCACACATTTTGCTTTTGCAGCAAGGCTAACTTTCAAGTGCACGAATAATATGGCAGAGTATGAGGCATGTATTATGGGTTTGGAAGAATGTATTGATCTTAGGATCAAGCATCTTAATATTTATGGTGATTCGGCCCCTGTTGTTAATCAGATTAAGGGTGAATGAGAGACGAATCAGCCTGGCCTCATACCATATAGAGATTATGCGAGGAGGAATTCCACTTTCTTTACTAAGGTTGATTTCCATCATATTCCTCGAGATGAGAATCGGATGGCAGATGCTCTTGCTACGTTTGCTTCGATGATTATGGTGAAGTTCTGGAATGAAGTCCCTAATATTACTGTGATGCATTTGGATAGACCATCTCATGTATTTGCAATAGAAGAAGTGAAAGATGATAAGCCATGGTATTATGATATCAAGTGCTTTCTCCAGAGTCAGATTTACCCGCCAGGGGAATCTGTTAAAGATAAGAAGACTTTGAGGAGATTATCTGGTAGTTTCTACCTTAATGGTGATGTGCTTTATAAGAGAAATTTTGACATGGTTTTGCTCAGATGCGTGGATAGACACGAAGCAGACCTGTTAATGACAGAAGTCCATGAGGGTTCATTTGACACTCATTCCAATGGACATGCCATGGCAAAGAAGATGTTGAGAGCAGGCTACTATTGGTTGACAATGGAATCTGACTGCTGCAAGTATGTGAAGAAATTCCATAAGTGTCAGATTTATGCGAATAAAATTCATATTCCCCCGACACTCCTGAATGTGATTTCATCACCATGGCCTTTCTCCATGTGGGGAATTGACATGATTGGCATGATAGAGCCAAAAGCGTCCAACGATCACAAATTTATTCTCGTAGCAATTGATTACTTCACCAAGTGGGTTGAAGTAGCGTCATATGCGAACGTGACCAGGCAGGTGGTTGTGAAGTTTATCAAGAATCAACTCATATGCCGTTATGGTGTGCCAGATAAGATCATTACTGATAATGGATCTAACTTGAACAACAAGATGATGAAAGAGCTGTGTAGCGAGTTCAAGATATCACATGATAATTCTTCTCCTTATAGACCCAAGATGAATGGGGCTGTTGAAGCTGCTAATAAGAACATTAAGAAGATTATCCAGAAGATGGTTGTTACGTACAAAGATTAGCATGAGATGCTGCCATTTGCTTTGCATGGATATCGTACATTTGTCCGTACTTCAACAAGGGCAACCCCTTTCTCTCTTGTATACGACATGGAGGTTGTGCTCCCAGTAGAGGTGGAGATCCCATCAATGAGAGTCTTGATGGAAGCCAAGTTGACTGAGGCTGAATGGGTTCAGACTCGTTATGACCAGTTGAATTTAATTGAAGAGAAGAGATTAACTGCTATGTGCCATGGTCAGTTATATCAGCAAAGGATGAAGAGAGCCTTTGATAAGAAGGTCAAGCCTCGTGTGTTCCGAGAAGGTGACCTTGTGCTCAAGAAAGTCTTATCTTTCGCGCCCGATTCCAAGGGCAAGTGGACTCCAAACTATGAAGGTCCATATGTTGTTAAGAGAGCCTTTTCAGGCGGTGCTTTGATACTTACAACTATAGATGGAGAGGATTTCACTCGTCTTGTGAATTCAGATGCAGTCAAGAAATACTTCGCCTAAAATAAAAACAGAATAGCTCGCTAAGTTGAAAACCCGAAAGGGCGGCTTAGGCAAAAATGAGCGTCTCGGTGGATTGAAAACCCGAAAGGGCGATCCAGGCAAAAGTTAGAGACATAAAAAATGAATATATATATATATCCCGCTATATTGAGTACCTCACCTTGGGGCAATCTAGGCAAAAATTAGGGATTTGGCAAGTAATTGCATCTCGATAAGACTTTGTTCTACAACTGTCATCTGTCAAAGAATTTCGCTCAGTAATCATCAACTGAAGTTTTAGATACATTGGATTCAGAGTTGGTGGAGAAATTGTCATTATGTTCAATGTAGCCTTTTTCCAATATATATCACCAATTTCAAATTTGTAAAGATCCATGGAGTCTTGCCATTTGCAGACTACCATTCCATCAAATAAATTTGAGCCTTTATCCAATTCTTTGCACTCTTATTTGTTTCTGTTCAACAAATATTTTGCATGTTTTAATTGATAAATATCATTGTTTTAAAAAAAAATCATAATTTATTTTTAAACAAAGTGAACATTCACAATGACAAAAAGGATAATTGGGACGTCTTCAGTGCTCTCCCAAGGATAGTATGATCTCCAAAAGGGTAAGACATTTGTTCATATTCATAGCATACTTGTATCCTCTTCATTATCTGTCAGGTTGTCTCCTTCGCGAGCGCATAAGAAAGTTATGCATCACCAAATCCCCAGAGAGTCTGGAGTCTGGTCTCAGTTTTCTAGCTCCCTAGTTGAGGTTGTATCTAGCATTTGTGTTATCAGTTATATGGTTGTCATCCCTTGTGTGGATTGACCTAAAATCCCTTATAAATTGATAAATTGACATGCTATCTTTTCGAGGAAGTTGGTCTTCCCTCATTTAGATTGGAATTCTCCTGCAGAGTGAGTAGGAAATCCCTAGCATGAGTGGAATTCTCAACAATTTGGTTTGTAGCTTATCCCCTGTGGATTCACCTACATTGGTCTCCAACAGGTTTGGCTTTGTCCATCCTCAGCAGGGTTGATCCCATTTAACTCCCCAGTACGGTCACCAGCAGTTTATCTCCAGCTGATTGCCTATAGGTTGTTCCCGGTTCAGTCATCAGTAGTGTTTCCCTAGTGGAGTTGTCTGATCAGATCCTATTTGTGGATTCCTCCTTCTTGGATAGTGTTCATCCTGAGCAGAGCGGGTGGTGAAAATGTTTATTTTCTATCCCCAGCGGAGTGATGTTACTCTTCTCCTTGGCAGAGATTTGTTTTCCAGCAGTTTTAGGAGGTATTTTGGTTTTGGAACTTCTGTTTGGTGGTTGTTCCCCACAGAGTTCCATTTCTCTCCTTGATAATTTCCCCAATAGAGTTGCTTCTACAGAGGATCTTATCCGTGTTTAATTCCCCAGCCAAGACTTTGCCTAATTTCAGTTTGGCGTTGTCGCAACCTGAAAAATACAGTGCGCGAAAAAACAACCGACGAAAGAAAATGACAGAAGAGTCGCCACCGTGCGTTATTCGTCCCAAAGGAGGGAAAGGAAACGCTCGAAGTAAACCTGAAAAAGGAAAGGACAAGACGGGGTCTTGCAACCAAATCTTGGGTTCGGGAGTCGGTTATGCGAAGGGAAGGTATTAGCACCCCTACGCATCCGTAGTACTCTACGGGATCCACTTTTGTAGTTCTTGTCTAAAGGGTGTGGGTTTATCTAATGTGTTATTTACTAAAAAAATGGGGTTAAATGAAAATGACTCGCGCGGATGTCGCATCCACTGCATACGTATCTCATCTGAATATGAGAATCAGAGTCTTCGTAGCTCGGCTACCTAGGGGTTAAGGGTAATTGTGCTCGCTAAGACATCGCGTCTTATGCCTACGTATCTCATCTGGCCTGAGAATCAGAGCAAAACGTAATTCGGCTAACTATGGGGTTATGGATTGGGTTTTGGACGAACGACGTCACTATGCAATCTACCGGATGCTCGACCTTTGGAGACTTACTCGCCTGTAGTAGAAGGAGTTAACGTGTTGCTTTGGGTTTTAGGGTTTGGGATGCTCAAGGGCAAAAAGGCAGTCCTTGACGAAGGAACCGCGCTACCTGCAGGGATACGAACACATACAAAACAAACATGTATAAGGTAAATGAGCCAACAAGGGGCTCAGAAGTAAATAAACAAAAGAAAACAAATGCCTCCTATCGAGGTCTTCCAGCTAAGAAAACGATAAAATGCGGAAAAGAGGTAAAAGTACCACACGGATAAAGATCCGAAGTAACAACAATTAAAGGAGTAAGAAACCCAGGGATCTCCCAAGCTGATGCCATCAAAGAAAGGTGAGTCAGTACAGGTAATCGGAATGAACCTCCAGGGGGTATCCCACAAATAAAGTGGGAAAACCACGCAAACCATCTCTGCAAGAGTCTGTGAGCCCTCACAAAAACTCAACAAAAGGGTTAGTGAAACACGATAAGCATTTTTTTCATGGATAACAGTATGGTTCCAGAAACCTCAAACCCTGTGGCATACATTTCAGAAATCATGTGATTAAACATTCAAGGCATAGGTTTCACCCATTCATGCATAATTAAACCCGTGGACAAAAACATAATGAAATTCATCCATCATACCTCATACATTCAGATGATCCAAATTAAGAGCATAAAATCATGGGAATGAGGCAAACCTGATGGGAGAGACCGGTTGAAATCAAATGGCACGGCTGGGTTTGCAAGGCAATGCTAGGGTTTGCGTGAGATGAAAGTGTGTGAGTCAGATTGAATTTTTCAGAGCTGCCTGGGGGTTGCTCTGAGTTCTCTGTCAGGTTTCTCTTCAGGCTTTGTCTAGGGTTTTATTCCAAGGAAACCTCAGAGTATTTTGCTTCTCTCCCTTTTTCTGTCTGATCTCCCTCTTTTATAACCTGATTTTCATGGCTTTGTGGGCTCAAATGAGAGAGGTCCAAGTCCAAGTTTTTTATATTATATTTTATTTATTTTTTTATTATTTTTTTATTTATTTATTTTATTTATTTTGTAATTTTTTTTTTCGTTTTTTTTAAAAGTTTCTTGGATCTAATTCTGATTGACATGATGAAATGCAATATGAAATGCTAAATGAATGCATGAATGAGGAGGGCAAATTTTGGGGTGTTACAGCTGCCCCTATTCAATCATCAGCTAACCCGAGTAGGATGAAAGCGAACAGCTTATCAGACAAACGGGGTGAGCTGTGATTGAATACCAAAGACAGACCGAAAATTTGCGCTCCGAGAACACCACAAAAACGCGGAAATACACCGAGCTGTTTATTTTTCTTCCGATCCTCTGGCTGGATCTGAATCAGTCTTTTGGCTTAATCTGGAGTTTCGATCCTCTGGCTGAACCTATACTCAATTTAGTCCTCTGGTTGGATATTAATTTTGATCCTCGGGCTGGATACGATTTTGATCTTCTGGCTAGATCTTCTTCGATCTTCTGGCTAGATCTCCTTCGTTTCGATTCTCTGGTTGAATCTATTTCCTTTGATTCTCTGGCTGAATCTACTTCGATCTTCTGGCTAGATCTGAATTGTTGCGATTTTCGATCTTCTGGCTAGATCTTCTTTGTTTCGATTCTCTGGCTGAATCTACTTCAATCTTCTGGCTAGATCTGGATTGTTTTGATGATAAATTCCCATCATTAGGATCCCGCATCTGAGGCATGCGCTGGTTGACCCTCTTTTGAAATCTACACCCAACCTTCATATTAGATATGCTGCTTCGAGAATATTCCACTTTTGGGCTTCGTACATATTCTTCGGGCTAGAACATGTTGTAACGACTCCTCAATTAGACTTGGGCTTACTGGGGAAATAAAGCTTGTAGGCGACTTCACTGGGGAATCTTCAAATTGAGCCTTAGGCTGGCTTACTGGAACACGATTCTCAGGTTGAATCTTAGAAATGACCCTCAGGCTGGAACACTGGAACACGATTCTCAGGCTGAATCTTCAAAATGAACCTCAGGCCGGATCACTGGAAAACGATTCTTAGGCTGAATCATCGAAACGACCCTCAGGCTGGATCACTGGAAAACGATTCTCAGGCTGAATCTTCAAAATGACCCTCAGGCTGGATCACTCACGCTTGATCCTCTGGCTGGATCTCATGACCTTGGTTGTAAAGTAATTCTTCAGTCTGCTTGGAAGAACCTGTTTATCAGCTTATGTGTATGCTTGATATGATATGCATGCAAATGCAAATGTTATGCATGGTGTAAAAAGAAATCTGCTTGGGGAAGCAAACTCCGGTAGGGAACAGAGCGCTGTATCAATCCTTGAATGCTCTGTGGGGAATGATCCGTCTGCCGGGACCAATGAGCCACCAAAAATAAATTGGCTGCTTGAAAAGTTGACCTTGCGGGGGGAGTATCAACTATGGAAACTTTTCTCGGCGAGGCTCTGTGAGGAGAGTCTGTGGGGAAAACACTTCCTGGGGAAATGTCGTAGGAGACGACCTTTGCTGGGGATATGAACTTGCTAATCGCCCTCAAGCTGGGGATTAACAAATCTGTTAAAAATAATCTGCTGGGGAATGAGATGAACACTGGGAACACCACCCTCTCATCTGTTGGTTATGCAACCACTCCGCTGTTGCTAGGAAGATACAGTCTGACACTGTCAACTCCGCTGGGGATATATGCTCTGCTGGGGAACATGCTCTGCTAAGGAGAGACTTTGTCAACCACTTGGGGATGAGGATTCATGACTTGGCATCCGGTTCCTGTGACCTGCAACCAAAAATACACGTATGCCTCGGGGGAATTACTCGGTTTGAATTCACCGTCCGGGATTAAGCACATTCAAAGCAATTTTAAATGTTTTCCTGTGCAAATCATCTGCAAAAGCCACCATTATGTTCATATGCAATATGTTTTTATCAAAAATTCAGACATTTTTGCAAACAAACTGATAAATGAAAAATAAAGAGGCTCTTTAACTAAATTATTCGACTCTTACTGGGGAGAAAATTTGTGCCAGGAATAGGCGAGGGTATCAGGAAGCTGATCCCTGAAAAGAGGTGATCGCTATAAAAAGAGAACTATCCTAATGGCAATGGGGATACGGGGTCCCACCGAGTTTCGACTTTGCTATGGCTCGTATGTCCTCAAGACGCTCTGCTCATCTTGCTTTCTGAAGTGGATGATTAGTCGATCTTTAACCTTCGAAGATTGCCGGATTGAATGAAACGGTGATATAACACTGATGAACTCAGATCACAGTCATTCGCTTATTCCCTAACTTTTGCCTGGATCGCCCCCTTTTCGGGTTTTCAATCCACCGGGATACCCATTTTTGCCTGAGCCGCCCTTTTGGGTTTTCGACTCACCGGATGTACTCTTTTTTTATATCCCTAATTTTTGCCCGAACCTCTTTATTCTTTTTTTTTGGTTCGTCGGGATGCCCTTTTTTTGCCTGGACTATTCTTTTTATCGTCCAGCGGGTCTATTTTATGCGAAGTATTTTTTTTTTAACTGTGTCTGAGTTAATAGGGGACGGGAATCCTTCGCCATCCATGGTTGTTAGCATCAAAGCTCCGCCATAGAAAATCCTTTTAACCACGTACGGACCCTCATAGTTCGGTGTCCATTTGCCCTTGTGATCTGTGTTGGGAGGAAGAAATCTTTTGAGTACCAATTCACCGACTTGATACCCCCGAGGGCGCACTTTCTGACCAAATGCTTTCTTCTTTCGTCTCTGACCGAGATACGTCAATTCTGGGTACGTAGTTCCAGCATAGCACCTTAATCATCGAAGACAAGGTAAACAAAGCATCAGCAAATTGGTTTTCTTCAAAAGAAAGTCAACAATCTTCTCGTGTAGTCTCTGTAAGGAGCCAGATGAGGCTGAGGTGTATACCATTTCCCGTTGGTTTGATTGATGACCAACGCTGAATCCCCGTATACATCCAGGGTTTTAATCTGTATATTGACGGCTTCCTCAAGTCTTAGGATACAAGCTTCGTACTCGGCTTCATTGTTGGTGCAGGGAAAAGTTATTCTGGCACCAAATGGCATATGAACCCCCTTTCGGTGTGATCAACACTACACCAACTCCGCGACCATTGATGTGGACCGCCCCATCAAACATCATAACCCATTTGGATTCAGGGTCAGGCCCCTCCTCCGGGAGTGGTTCCTCTCAATCTTTCGATTTGAGAAACATGATGTCCTCATCAGGAAAGTCAAACCTCATTGGTTGGTAATCATCAATCGGTTGCTCTGCAAGATAGTCTGACAAGACATTTCCCTTGATGGCTTTTTGTGAAGTGTATTGGATGTCATACTCTGTCAGTATCATTTGTCACCTAGTAACTTTTCCGGCAAGTGCTGGCTTTTCAAAAATATACTTGACTGGATCCATTTTTGATATCAATAGAGTTGTGTGAGTCAACATATACTATCTTAGTCGGCGAGCAGCCCATGCCAAAGCGCGGCAAGTTTTCTCAAGCAATGAGTATCTTTGTTCACAGTCGGTAAACTTTTGCATAGGTAGTATATTGCATGCTCTTTTCGACCTGACTCGTCATGCTGACCGAGCACACAACCCATTGACCTTTTTAACACAGTCAAGTACATGATCAACGGTCTTTCCTCTCGGCCTGTAGACTTGCCCCGATCTTGATCTCTTTCTTGTCGTCTGCGGTATCGATGTTGACGGTCTCAATCACCTCCTGATAAGGTGTAATAGCTCGGTCCTCCTGTTTCAACAATCTGGCTAACCCTTCAGGCAATTCACAATCTTCCTCAACCCCTTCTTCGGCTTAATAGATAGGATTGTCGAAGTCATACTTGGCCATAGCAGTGTCGTTAGTAGTGAGATCCGGGTGGTCAGCTCTGCATGATGGAGGATCATGCTTTACCTTAGAATGAGAGATTTTTTTTTTGGAAAGAAAGAAAAAACGAAAAAAGAAACATTGCCATTTTTTTTGTAAAAGTAGAAAAAAACTGAAAGAAAGAGAACACAAAATTGTTTGCAAAAGCCGTCCTTTATTGATGATAAAAATAATTGCGAAATGTAACTAAATGGATGGCCCTACAAATGAGCCGTTACACCTTGGGCAAAGTGTAAGACTTTATTATGCATGTAATAAAGGAAAACAATAAAAATCACTCTTTCAGTAGAGTAACCCAGACGGTTTTTTCAGACGACCAATTGTCGAGCTTTTCTCCCGGGACACACGGGCGAATCCAGCTATCTAAGTCACAGTCGCTGTCAGCCTTGTCTTCATCTGCAGCATTGACGATGTGGGGAGAAACCAAACCCCCGTCGGAGAAAGTACCGACTTCATTCTTCTGAGACCCCGGAGCATACCCCAATCCAAACTTGTCTTCTTTGATGACTGGCTCCACAAATTTTCCCCAGCCTTGGGCATTACCAGCTTTAACCACTTCGACAGCTTGCTTGTATGAAGAGATAGAAGTCCCGACCTTCTCAAACTCAGGTGAAAAGACAGCTTCGGGCGCGACCTCATTGATGTTTATGGCTTCGAAGCCCTGACACAGAATCTCGTGCATCTCGCCGTCCATCTCTACATACTTAAATGTAGACAGGTGGCTAACAAAAATATCCTCTTCACCACAGACAGTGACGACCTGACCTTCTAGTTCATATTTGAGCTTCTGGTGGAGGGTAGAAGTAACAGCACCGACAACATGAATCCAAGGCCGACCTAGCAGATAGCTATAGGCAGGCTGGATATCCATCACATAAAAGGTACTCTTGAATACATGCGGTCCAATCTTAACTGGCAACTCAACTTCGCCAAAGACAGCTCTCTTAGAGCCATCAAAAGCCCTCACAACTAAGTTACTTGGCCTCAGGATGGTGTCATCGCAATCCAACTTCGTTAAGGCTTTCTTTGGAAGAACATTCAGAGAAGAGCCTGTATCAACCAAAACATGGGAAAGCATCACCCCTTTGCACTCCATTGTGATATGCAAGTCTTTGTTGTGATTCCTGCCCTCAGATGTCAGGTCATTATCGGTGAAACCTAGCCCCCGGCTAGCGTTTACATTGGAAACTACCGACTCCAACTGGTTAACAGTTATCTCCGGTGGAACATAAGCCATATTCAGTACTTTCAACAAGGCTGCTCTGTGCGCCTCAGAGCACAACAATAGTGACAGAATGGAGATCTTTGAGGGTGTCTGATTTAGTTGGTCGACTACCTTGTAGTCACTTTTCTTGATAATCCTCATAAACTCATCCACTTCTTTCTCGAATGCGGTCTTAGGAGGATCTTCCTCAGTAGTAACCTCTTTGGCGGCCATCTGTTTCCCTTTAGCCTTGGCAGCTGCCTCGGCTTCAGTATTCGCGCGTAATGTTGATGGTGCAAATAGGCGTCCACTGCGAGTGAAGCCACCAACCCCTCCAACATTGTCTACAGCGGAGCTACCAATGTCAATGTCTTCTTCGTTAACTGTCTGCCCCTAGCAGTAGATATCAGCCCCATAGTGCCACGGGATAGCACTGTCTTTCTCATAAGGAACGGGTCCTGGTATTGTGATGGTGATCAGACCAACCAAAGTCGGTTGAGGGCTGTCAGAGTAAATTGCAACTGGTGCTGAACTTTCGATGTTCACCGCTGCTGGGTCTGTACTTTCTAGGAAATATATTATTGTCGGAGCGAGTTTCTCGGGAACATATATTTCTTCAGGAGTGAAATAAAACGTCACCGTCGATACATCATTCTTCACTGGACGGGCCTGATCGAACTGAAGACAACCTTCATCTATCAGTTGCTGAATACCCCTTCTCAAACTGTCACATCCGTTTTCGGCAGCTTGACAATTTCTGCATTCTTCCCCACAGCCCGGGAAAATCTGTCCTTTCAGAAGTCGGTCTTTAACCACCGATAGCGAAGTCTTCACCTTAGTCACATCAAAAACCAAATTCAAAGTTTCCCCACTATCAACAGCATTAATCCTCTGCCCGCCGTGAGCCGGCATCGGGTTCTGGATAACATTAGGCACCGGAGCAAAATTCATAGCCTGGGCATCTCTCAAATCTTGTACCTTTAACTGGAGAGCCTTGCAATTATCTGTAGTATGGCCAGGTGCGTTGGAGTGAAAAGCACATCTGGCGTTGACATCATAACCTCTAGGCAAATTATTGGGATCGATTGGTGGGGCCAGAGTTCTCAACGTAACCAGATTCATGTCAATCAGCTTGGGAAGTAATACTGAATAAGGCATTGGGATTGGTTCGATGACCCGGTCCGTCTGCCTTGGACGTTGTTGATAGTGTCTCTGCTGACCCGGATTACCTCCTTGTTGTTGATTGTTGTACCTGGGTTGTTGTTGCGGATGATATTGCGGTTGAGGAACAGGTGTTAGAATAGTGACTGCGGCCACTTGATCTTGATAATAATTAGGGTGTCCTCTACCCCTGCCTCTGCCGGCATACACAACGCTTGCCTCGCCTTCTTTTCTTCGCTGACCGTTACCAGCAAACGGTCTCTTGGGACCTGATGAGTTGGAAGCACTATTATCTTGAATTCGGCCCATCTTCAACAGACTCTCGATTCTTTCTCCAGCAATTACTATCTCTGCAAAGCTGATTGACGGGCAAGCAGCCAATCTCTCAATATAATTGCCTTGAAGAGTGCTCATGAACATGTCCGCCATCTCCCTTTCGGACATAGGGGGTTGGACGGACGCAGCAATCTGTCTCCAACGCTGAGCATACTCTCTAAAGGTTTCCTTGGCAGTCTGAGACATACCTTGCAACAAGGTCCGATTTGGAGCCATGTCCAAGTTGTATTGATATTGCTTGACAAAAGCCTTTGCCAAGTCTTTCCAGCTCTTGATGGTAGTACGAGACAAATGAGAATACCATTCACGAGAAGCTCCAATTAGGCTGTCTTCAAAATAGTACATCCACAGCTTTTCATCTTCCGTGTGAGCCCCCAACCTTCCCAGATAAGATTGGAGATGAGTGCGTGGGCAAGAAGCCCCGTTGTATTTCTCAAAAGTAGGGGGTTTGAACTTGTGAGAAATCCTTACTCCCTTAACCAGACCAAGATTTGTGACATCAAAGCCTAAGGAATTTTGAGACTCCAAAGATTTGAGCTTCTCAGCAAGCTCATCCATACGGCGAGTGGTCTCGAGGGCCTCGTCGTGCAAAGAAAATTGATCATACTGATAATCTTCAGTAACGGGACGCCCGTTAATCCGAATTCCTTGATTCACATTGCACCTTCCGCCAATACCATTTCCAACATTCCATGTGTTGCCAACATTACCCGGGTTTCCATCAGCATTTGCGTTACCCGCGTTACCAGTGTTCACAGGGTTATCAGCGTTCCCAGGGTTACCGGGGTTTCCCTTAGCATTTGGTATCTCCACCTCTGGATCGGGTCTTGGTTGCTCAACCAATTCCCTCAGCTTTTCCTGGCCTTCTGCCATACTAGTCATCAATGTCATGAACTGATCCATCCTTTCACGCATATCAGCCAGCCCTTTCTGTACTTGGTCCATCGCTAGCTGTGGACGATTTTCCTTTGTCGGGTACCTGTGGACTCGCTTGGGACCAATAACTGCCTGATACAGGGAACAAACATTAGACACTGCGGTGACACTTGCAAAACAAACAAGGGTTAATATGCATGGTATGCGATGCACTGCTTGTTCAGTTTTAAGGCACCCCCGTTTTGAAAGGGAATACCCTGCAAATGAATAAGCATGAGATGTTGGATGCAAATATGCAGATGATGTTATGCAATGCAAAGGCATGTCAATCAGAATTGATGGATCCGCTTGAACATCTGTCAGGTTGCACTGCCTGGAGAGAAATTCACTAAGGAATATAATACAAGACCAAAACTCTGCTCCAGAAAACCGGGTTGGTTGGAGGTTAAGGTTTCCTGAATTTAGCCCGCCCCTCACTGGTAGGTTCTAAGAACAGAAGTTCGTCAGCTTCAGCCCTTCAGTCGCGAATAATATGTTTACCACTGAAGGTTTGGTATTATTACGGGACAAGAGACCTCCATTGACTCCCCTCAACAGGACATCCTAATAGCAAGTTCCCAGTCTCGGGATCCTCGGATTGAGCAGCGAGAATGCGCCCTCCAGAGCTAACATAATCACGTCTCGAAGGAGAGGCCTCGACTGAGTTCTCGGGAAATGGTCACCAAAGTCGACAATTTCTAGAGGAACATCCTGCCGTTACGGAACACCCGTAAGACATAATATATCCAAAAGAAACCTCGTCTGGGTGTGGTTCTTCACGAACGACTTAACGTAGCAACACGCCACGCAAGCCTCATGATTATCCACTCTAAAACCTGTGTGTACACTCAAGCCTGGGTAATGGGCTTATCTCTCATAGAACAACCCATCCCAACAAAAAAACAAACAGATCCAACAGATACAACAGATGCATGCAAGTAGGTAAGCAAATAAAGGTACAAAAGTATGAACACCCAATAAACAAGAAATCACACAAGCTAGGAGGGACTCGCTTAGGGAAGATGGACCAGCAAGAGGTCAACTTATTAGTGTCCCCAGCAGAGTCGCCAGCTGTCGCAACCTGAAAAATACAGTGCGCGAAAAAACAACTGGCGAAAGAAAATGACAGAAGAGTCGCCACCGTGCGTTATTCGTCCCAAAGGAGGGAAAGGAAACGCTCGAAGTAAACCTGAAAAAGGAAAGGACAAGACGGGGTCTTGCAACCAAATCTTGGGTTCGGGAGTCGGTTATGCGAAGGGAAGGTATTAACACCCCTACGCATCCGTAGTACTCTACGGGATCCACTTTTGTAGTTCTTGTCTAAAGGGTGTGGGTTTATCTAATGTGTTATTTACTAAAAAAAGGGGGTTAAATGAAAATGACTCGTGCGGATGTCGCATCCACTACATACGTATCTCATCTGAATATGAGAATCAGAGTCTTCGTAGCTCGGCTACCTATGGGTTGGGGGGATGTGTGCTCGCTAAGACATCGCGTCTTATGCCTACGTATCTCATCTGGCCTGAGAATCAGAGCAAAACGTAGTTCGGCTAACTATGGGGTTATGGATTGGGTTTTGGACGAACGACGTCACTACGCAATCTACCGGATGCTCGACCTTTGGAGACTTACTCGCCTGTAGTAGAAGGAGTTAACGTGTTGCTTTGGGTTTTAGGGTTTGGGATGCTCAAGGGCAAAAAGGCAGTCCTTGACGAAGGAACCGCGCTACCTGCAGGGATACGAACACATACAAAACAAACATGTATAAAGTAAATGTGCCAACAAGGGGCTCAGAAGTAAATAAACAAAAGAAAACAAATGCCTCCTATCGAGGTCTTCCAGCTAAGAAAACGATAAAATGCGAAAAAGAGGTAAAAGTACCACACGGATAAAGATCCGAAGTAACAGCAATTAAAGGAGTAAGAAACCCAGGGATCTCCCAAGCTGATGCCATCAAAGAAATGTGAGTCAGTACAGGTAATCGGAATGAACCTCCAGGGGGTATCCCACAAATAAAGTGGGAAAACCACGCAAACCATCTGTAACACCCCAAAATTTGCCCTCCTCATTCATGCATTCATTTCATATTGCATTTCATCATGTCAATAAGAATTAGATCCGAAAAAAAAAAAAGATCCGAAAAAAAAACGAAAAAAAATGAAAAAAAAACAAAAAAAACGAAAAAAAAAACAAAAAATTTACAAAAAAATAAATAAATAAAAATAATAATAATAAATAAATAAAATATAATAAAAATTTTTGGACTTGGGTCTCTCTCATTTGAGCCCACAAAACCATGAAATTCAGTCTATAAATACCAAGGCTTCACTTGAGAAAAAGGAAGAGAAGCAAAATACTCTGAGGTTTCCTTGAAACAAAACCCTTGACAAAACCTGGAGAGAAACCTGACAGAGAACTCAGAGTAACCCCCAGGCAGCTCTGAAAAATTCAATCTGACTCACACACTTTCATTGCCTTGCAAACCCAGTCGTGCCATTTGATTTCAACCGGTCTCTCCCATCAGGTTTGCCTCATTCCCATGATTTTATGCTCTTACTTTGGATCATCTGAATGTATGAGGTATGATGGATGAATTTCATTATGTTTTTGCCCACGGGTTTAATTATGCATGAATGGGTGAAACATATGCCTTGAATGTTTAATCACATGATTTCTGAAGTGTATGCCACAGGGTTTGAGGTTTCTGAAACCATACTGTTATCCATGAAAAAAATGCTTATCGTGTTTCACTAACCCTTTTGTTGAGTTTTTGTGAGGGCTCACATGACTTTTGCAGGGATAACTTGCGTGGTTTCCCACTTTATTTGTGGGATACCCCCTGGAGATTCATTCCGATTACCTATACTGACTCACCTTTCTTTGATGGCATTAGCTTGGGAGATCCCTGGGTTTCTTACTCCTTTAATTGCTGTTACTTCGGATCTTTATCCGTGTGGTACTTTTACCTCTTTTCCGCATTTTATCGCTTTCTTAGCTGGAAGACCTCGATAGGAGGCATTTGTTTTCTTTTGTTTATTTACTTCTGAGCCCCTTGTTGGCACATTTACTTTATACATGTTTGTTTTGTATGTGTTCGTATCCCTGCAGGTAGCGCGGTTCCTTCGTCAAGGACTGCCTTTTTGCCCTTGAGCATCCCAAACCCTAAAACCCAAAGCAACACGTTAACTCCTTCTACTACAGGCGAGTAAGTCTCCAAAGGTCGAGCATCCGGTAGATTGCGTAGTGACGTCGTTCGTCCAAAACCCAATCCATAACCCCATAGTTAGCCGAACTACGTTTTGCTCTGATTCTCAGGCCAGATGAGATACGTAGGCATAAGACGCGATGTCTTAGCGAGCACACATCCCCCCAACCCATAGGTAGCCGAGCTACGAAGACTCTGATTCTCATATTCAGATGAGATACGTATGCAGTGGATGCGACATCCGCGCGAGTCATTTTCATTTAACCCTTTTTTTTGGCAAACAGCACAAGATAAACCCACACCCTTTAGACGAAAACTACAAAAGTGGATCCCGTAGAGTACTACGGATGCGTAGGGGTGCTAATACCTTCCCTTCGCATAACCGACTCCCGAACCCAAGATTTGGTTGCGAGACCCCGTCTTGTCCTTTCCTTTTTCAGGTTTACTTCGAGCATTTCCTTTCCCTCCTTTGGGATGAATAACGCACGGTGGCGACTCTTCTGTCTTTTTCTTTCGCCGGTTGTTTTTTTTGCGCACTGTATTTTTCAGGTTGCACCAGCTGGCGACTCTGCTGGGGACTAAGAAGTTGACCTCTTGCTGGTCCATCTTCCCTAAGCGAGTCCCTCCTAGCTTGTGTGATTTCTTGTTTATTGGGTGTTCATGCTTTTGTACATTTATTTGCTTACCTTCTTGCATACATCTGTTGTATCTATTTGATCTGTTTGTTTGTTTGTTGGGATGGGATGTTCTATGAGAGATAAGCCCATTACCTAGGCTTGAGTGTACACACAGGTTTTAGAGTTGATGATCATGAGGCTTGCGTGGCATGTTGTTACGTTAAGTCGTTCGTGAAGAACCACACCGAGACGAGGTTTCTTTTGGATATATTATGTCCTACGGATGTTCCGTAACGACATGGTGTTCCTTTAGAAATCGTCGACTCTGGTGACCATTTCCCGAGAACTCAGTCGAGGCCTCTCCTCCGAGACGTGATTATGTTAGCTCTGGTCGGCGCATTCTCGCTGATCAATCCGAGGACCCCGAGACTAGGAACTTGCTTTAGGATGTCCTGTTGAGGGGAGTCAGTGGAGGTCTTTTATCCCGTAATAATGCCAAACCTTCAGTGGTAAACGTATTATTCGCGACTGAAGGGCTGAAGCTGACGAACTTCTGTTCTTAGAACCTACCAGTGAGGGTGGGCTAAATTCAGGAAACCTTAACCTCCAACCAACCCGGTTTTCTGGAGCAGAGTTTTGGTCTTGTATTATATTCCTCAGTGAATTTCTCTCCAGGCAGTGCAACCTGACAGATGTTCAAGCGGATCCATCAATTCTGATTGACATGCCTTTGCATTGCATAACATCATCTGCATATTTGCATCCAACATCTCATGCTTATTCATTTGCAGGGTATTCCCTTTCAAAATGGGGGTGCCTTAAAATTGAACAAGCAGTGCATCGCATACCATGCATATTAACCCTTGTCTGTTTTGCAGGTGTCACCGCAGTGTCTAATGTTTGTTCCCTGTATCAGGCAGTTATTGGTCCCAAGCGAGTCCACAGGTACCCGACAAAGGAAAATCGTCCACAGCTAGCGATGGACCAAGTACAGAAAGAGCTGGCTGATATGCGTGAAAGGATGGATCAGTTCATGACATTGATGACTGGTATGGCAGCAGGTCAAGAAAAGCTGAGGGAATTGGTTGGGCAACCGAGACCCGATCCAGAGGTGGAGATACCAAATGCTGAGGGAAACCCTGGTAACCCTGTGAACACTGGTAACGCGGGTAACGCAAATGCTGATGGAAATCCAGGTAATGTTGGCAACACAGGGAATGTTGGAAATGATATTGGCGGAAGGTACAATGTGAATCAAGGAATTCGGATTAACGGGCACCCCGTTACTGAAGATTATCAGTATGATCAATTTTCTTTGCACGACGAGGCCCTCGAGACCACTCGCCGTATGGATGAGCTTGCTGAGAAGCTCAAATCTTTGGAGTCTCAAAATTCCTTAGGCTTTGATGTCACAAATCTTGGTCTGGTTCAGGGAGTAAGGATTCCTCACAAGTTCAAACTCCCTACTTTTGAGAAATACAACGGGGCTTCTTGCCCACGCACCCATCTCCAATCTTATTTGGGAAGGTTGGGAGCTCACACGGAAGATGAAAAGCTGTGGATGTACTATTTTGAAGACAGTCTAACTGGAGCTTCTCGTGAATGGTATTCTCATTTGTCTCGTACTACCATCAAGAGCTGGAAAGACTTGGCAGAGGCTTTTATCAAGCAATATCAATACAACTTGGACATGGCTCCAAATCGGACCTTGTTGCAAGGTATGTCTCAGACTGCCAAGGAAACCTTTAGAGAGTATGCTCAGCGTTGGAGACAGATTGCTGCGTCCGTCCAACCCCCTATGTCCGAAAGGGAGATGGCGGACATGTTCATGAACACTCTTCAAGGCAATTATATTGAGAGATTGGCTGCTTGCCCGTCAATCAGCTTTGCAAAGATAGTAATTGCTGGAGAAAGAATCGAGAGTCTGTTGAAGATGGGCCGAATTCAAGATAATAGTGCTTCCAACTCATCAGGTCCCAAGAGACCGTTTGCTGGTAACGGTCAGCGAAGAAAAGAAGGCGAGGCAAGCGTTGTGTGTGCCGGCAGAGGCAGGGGTAGAGGACGCCCTAATTATTATCAAGATCAAGTGGCCGCAGTCACTATTCCAACACCTGTTCCTCAACCGCAATATCATCCGCAACAACAACCCAGGTACAACAATCAACAACAAGGAGGTAATCTGGGTCAGCAGAGACACTATCAACAACGTCCAAGGCAGACGGACCGGGTTATCGAGCCAATCCCAATGCCTTATTCAGTATTACTTCCCAAGCTGATTGACATGAATCTGGTTACGTTGAGAACTCTGGCCCCACCAATCGATCCCAATAATTTTCCTAGAGGTTATGATGTCAACGCCAAATGTGCTTTTCACTCCAACGCACCTGGCCATACTACAGATAATTGCAAGGCTCTCCAGTTAAAGGTACAAGATTTGAGAGATGCCCAGGCTATCAATTTTGCTCTGGTGCCTAATGTTATCCAGAACCCGATGCCGGCTCACGGCGGGCATTGGATTAATGTTGTTGATAGTGGGGAAACTTTGAATTTGGTTTCTGATGTGACTAAGGTGAAGACTTCGCTATCGGTGTTTAAAGACCGACTTCTGAAAGGACAGATTTTCCCGGGCTGTGGGGAAGAATGCAGAAATTGTCAACCTGCCGAAAACGGATGTGACAGTTTGAGAAGGGGTATTCAGCAACTGATAGATGAAGGTTGTCTTCAGTTCGATCAGGCCCGTCCAGTGAAGAATGATGTATCGACGGTGACGTTTTATTTCACTCCTGAAGAAATATATGTTCCCGAGAAACTCGCTCCGACAACAATATATTTCCCAAAAAGTACAGAACCAGCAGCGGTGAACATCGAAAGTTCAGCACCAGTTGCAATTTACTCTGACAGCCCTCAACCGACTTTGGTTGGTCTGATCACCATCAAAATACCAGGACCCGTTCCTTATGAGAAAGACAGTGCTATCCCGTGGCACTATGAGGCTAATATCTACTTCCAGGGGCAGAAAGTTAACGAAGAAGACATTGACATTGGTAGCTCCGCTGTAGACAATGTTGGAGGGGTTGGTGGCTTCACTCGCAGTGGACTCCTATTTGCACCATCAACATTACGCGCGAATACTGAAGCCGAGGCAGCTGCCAAGGCTAAAGGGAAACAGGTATCCACCGAAGAGGTTACTACTGAGGAAGATCCTCCTAAGACCGCATTCGAGAAGGAAGTGGATGAGTTTATGAGGATTATCAAGAAAAGTGACTACAAGGTAGTCGACCAGCTAAATCAGACACCCTCAAAGATCTCCATTCTCTCACTATTGCTGTGCTCTGAGGCGCACAGAGCAGCCTTGTTGAAAGTACTGAATATGGCTTATGTTCCCCCAGAGATAACTGTTAACCAGCTGGAGTCGGTAGTTTCCAATGTAAACGCTAGCCGGGGCTAGGTTTCACCGATAATGACCTGTCGTCTGAGGGCAGGAATCACAACAAAGCCTTGCATATCACAATGGAGTGCAAAGGGGTGATGCTTTCCCATGTTTTGGTTGATACAGGCTCTTCTCTGAATGTTCTTCCAAAGAAAGCCTTAATGAAGTTGGATTGCGATGACACCATCCTGAGGCCAAGTAACTTAGTTGTGAGGGCTTTTGATGGCTCTAAGAGAGCTGTCTTTGGCGAAGTTGAGTTGCCTGTTAAGATTGGACCGCAGGTGTTCAAGAGCACCTTTTATGTGATGGATATCCAGCCTGCCTACAGCTGTCTGCTAGGTCGGCCTTGGATTCATGCTGCCGATGATGTTACTTCTACCCTCCACCAGAAGCTCAAATATGAACTAGAAGGTCAGATCGTCACTGTCTGTGGTGAAAAGGATATTTTTGTTAGCCACCTGTCTACATTTAAGTATGTAGAAATGGATGGCGAGATGCATGAGATGCTGTGTCAGGGCTTCGAAACTACAAACATCAATGAGGTCGCGCCCGAAGCTGTCTTTTCACTTGAGTTTGAGAAGGTCGGGACTTCTATCTCTTCATACAAGCAAGCTGTCGAAGTGGTTAAAGCTGGTAAAGCCCAAGGCTGGGGCAAATTTGTGGAGCCAGTCATCAAAGAAGACAAGTTTGGATTGGGGTATGCTCCGGGATCTCAGAAGAATGAAACCGGTACTCTCTCCAGCAGGGGTTTGGTTTCCCCCCACATCGTCAATGCTACAGATGAAGACAAGGCTGACAGCGACTGTGACTTAGATAGCTGGATTCGCCCGTGTGTCCCGGGAGAAAAGCTCGACAATTGGTCGTCTGAAAAAACCGTCCGGGTTACTCTGCTGAAAGAGTGATTTTTATTGTTTTCCTTTATTACATGCATAATAAAGTCTTACACTTTGCCCAAGGTGTAACGGCTCATTTGTAGGGCCATCCATTTAGTTACGTTTCGCAATTATTTTTATCATCAATAAAGGACGGCTTTTGCAAACAATTTTGTGTTCTCTTTCTTTCAGTTTTTTTACTTTTTACAAAAAAAATGGCAATGTTTCTTTTTTCATTTTTCCTTTCTTTCAAAAAAAAAATCTCTCATTCTAAGGTAAAGCATGATCCTCCATCATGCAGAGTCGACCACTCGGATCTCACTGCTAACGACACTGCTATGGCCAAGTATGACTTCGATAATCCTATCTATCAAGCCGAAGAAGGGGCTGAGGAAGATTGTGAATTTCCTGAAGGGTTAGCCAGATTGTTGAAACAGGAGGACCGAGCTATTACACCTTATCAGGAGGTGGTTGAGACCATCAACGTTGGTACCGAAGACGACAAGAAAGAGATCAAGATCGGGGCCAGTCTACAGGCCGAGAGGAAAGACCGTTGATCATGTACTTGACTGTGTTAGAAAGGTCAATGGGTTGTGTGCTCGGTCAGCATGACGAGTCAGGTCGAAAAGAGCATGCAATATACTACCTTAGCAAAAGTTTACCGACTGTGAACAAAGATACTCATTGCTCGAGAAAACTTGCCGCGCTTTGGCATGGGCTGCTCGCCGACTAAGACAGTATATGTTGACTCACACGACTCTATTGATATCAAAAATGGATCCAGTCAAGTATATTTTTGAAAAGCCATCACTTACCGGAAAGGTTACTAGGTGACAAATGATACTGACAGAGTATGACATCCAATACACTTCACAAAAAGCCATCAAGGGAAGTGTCTTGTCAGACTATCTTGCAGAGCAACCGATTGATGATTACCAACCTATGAGGTTTGACTTTCCTGATGAGGACATCATGTTTCTCAAATCGAAAGATTGAGAGGAACCACTCCCGGAGGAGGGGCCTGACCCTGAATCCAAATGGGTTATGATGTTTGATGGGGCGGTCCACGTCAATGGTCGCGGAATTGGTATAGTGTTGATCACACCAGAAGGGGGTTCATATGACATTTGGTGCCAGAATAACTTTTCCCTGCACCAACAATGAAGCCGAATACGAAGCTTGTATCCTAAGACTTGAGGAAGCCGTTAATATACAGATTAAAACCCTGGATGTATACGGGGATTCAGCTTTGGTCATCAATCAAACCAACGGGAAATGGTATACACCTCAGCCTCATCTGGTTCCTTACAGAGACTACACGAGAAGATTGTTAACTTTCTTTTGAAGAAAACCAATTTGCTGATGCTTTGTTTACCTTGTCTTCGATGATTAAGGTGCTATGTTGGAACTACGTACCCAGAATTGACGTATCTCGGTCAGAGACGAATGAAGAAAGCATTTGGTCAGAAAGTGCGCCCTCGGGGGTATCAAGTCGGTGAATTGGTACTCAAAAGATTTCTTCCTCCCAACACAGATCACAGGGGCAAATGGACACCGAACTATGAGGGTCCGTACGTGGTTAAAAGGATTTTCTATGGCGGAGCTTTGATGCTAACAACCATGGATGGCGAAGGATTCCCGTCCCCTGTCAACTCAGACGCAGTTAAAAAAATACTTCGCATAAAATAGACCCGCTGGACGATAAAAAGAATAGTCCAGGCAAAAAAAGGGCATCCCGACGAACCAAAAAAAAAAGAGAATAAAGAGGTTCGGGCAAAAATTAGGGATATAAAAAAAGAGTACACCCGGTGAGTCGAAAACCCAAAAGGGCGGCTCAGGCAAAAATGGGTATCCCGATGGATTGAAAACCCGAAAAGGGGGCGATCCAGGCAAAAGTTAGGGAATAAGCGAATGACTGTGATCTGAGTTCATCAGTGTTATATCACCGTTTCATTCAATCCGGCAATCTTCGAAGGTTAAAGATCGACTAATCATCCACTTCAGAAAGCAAGATGAGCATAGCGTCTTGAGGACATACGAGTCATATGTAAGAACAAAAATTGTGATACAACAGATTCCTTGATTTTGATGATAACAAAGGATGAAACCAAAAATGACACCCTAACGAAAAGTTTCTAAGTGTGCAGGACTCTGATGACATCATCAGATAGAGTACCAGATCAGAAGTATATTATCAAATGATCAGAAGCTCTGAAGAAGAAACAAGTTCAAGAAAGTCAAACTCTGAACTAAACAACAAGTATCAGAAGCATCTTAACAGGAAGTAAGTCCTAGAACCTCTGACTCTGAACGACGCTTTCTAAAGAATCTATTTAGATCAACATCAGAAGCAAGATTCCAAGGTTCTCCAGAAACACAAATACTCTGATTATGGATTTGCTAATCATGAAAGAGTAACGTTGAAGACAAGTAAAGATTTTCAAATGGATTTCCTAATTGAGAAAGAGACGTTAATCTCCAATCTCAATAAAGAAAATACTACTTGTGGTAAGTAGTCATTTCAAGAAGAAAAAGTCATCCTGCATTAGCTAATTATGTGATGACGTAACTTCATCTCAATATCCACCAGTTTCAACTACCACTTCAACTGATCTATATAAAGGATTGAAAATCAATTTTCAGTAACATACATATACGAGGAAAAATCATACTGAAACATCAACAAGAAAAACACTCTTGCTCTCTATCTTCACGAAGCTTTTGCTTATTACGTGAAAAACTCTTGTTCTTAATTTTGTAATACTTGCTTTCTTAGAAGCACTCTAGTTTACATAAATCCTTCTTCTATTGTTTGTTGATTTCCTCAAGTGACTCTGTGTAGTCTGTATACTTGAGAGGGCTAAGAGATTTTGTATCTTAGACGTTGTTTGTAATCTTTCAAGATTAGTGGATTAAGTCCTTGTTGAAGGCGAAATCACCTCGGCCGGGTGGACTGGAGTAGCTTTGTGTTATAAGCGAACCAGTATAAAATCATTGTGTGGTTTTCATTTTGAAAAAGCTCTTATTTTTCCAAACAATTCAAACCCCCCTTTCTTGTTTTTCTCACCTTCATCATAGCAGAGTCGAAACTCAGTGGGACCCCGTATCCCCGTTGTCATTAGGATAGTTCTCTTTTTATAGCGATCACCTCTTTTCAGGGATCAGCTTCCTGATACCCTCGCCTATTCCTGGCACAAATTTTCTCCCCAGTAAGAGTCGAATAATTCAGTTAAAGAGCCTCTTTATTTTTCATTTATCAGTTTGTTTGCAAAAATGTCCGAATTTTTGATAAAACATATTGCATATGAACATAATGGTGGCTTTTGCAGATGATTTGCACAGGAAAACATTTAAAATTGCTTTGAATGTGCTTAATCCCGGACGGTGAATTTAAACCGAGTAATTCCCCCGAGACATACGTGTATTTTTTGTTGCATGTCACAGGAACCGGATGCCAAGTCATGAATCCTCATCCCCAAGCGGTTGACAAAGTCTCTCCTCAACAGAGCATGTTCCCCAACAGAGTTGACAGTATCTAGACTGTCTATCCCCAACAGAGATGACAGTATCCAGACTATATATCCCCAACGGAGTTGACAGTGTCAGACTGTATCTTCCTAGCAACAGCGGAGTGGTTGCATACCTAACGGACAAGAGGGTGGTGTTCCCAGTGTTCATCTCATCCCCAGCAGATTATTTCTAACAGATTTGTTCTAATCCCCAGCTTGAGGACGATTAGCAAGTTCATATCCCCAGCAAAGGTCGTTTCCTACGACATTTCCCCAGGAAGTGTTTTCCCCACAGACTCTCCTCACAGAGCCTCGCCGAGAAAAGTTTCCATAGTTGATACTCCCCCCGCAAGGTCAACTTTTCAAGCAGCCAATTTATTTTTGGTGGCTCATTGGTCCCGGCAGACGGATCATTCCCCACAGAGCATTCAAGGATTGATACAGCGATCTGTTCCCTACCGGAGTTTGCTTCCTGTCATACGGTGAACTGACTTGGGTATTTTTGCTTTTTATCGCAATGTCGCGGATAGCAAGAGTCGCCACCGACTTATCTTTTATCCAATAAGGAAAGGTGGAAAAGAACAGGAAAGACCTCAATAGATTTTGGGTTCGGGAGGTACATTATACAAAGGGAAGGTGTTAGCACCCTTTGTATCCATGGTTATCCATGGGCTCTTAATTGCTGGATCACTTATATTTTTGTCTGAAAAGTGTTCGTGAATTGTTTAAAAAATGTTTCGAAAAGAGAGTTTAACTTTGTAATGATTCTCGTATGAATGTATACAAAGTATTTATCTCGTTTGATTTTGAAAACGATTTAGAAAAATGTAACTTGGTAATGATTCTAGTATGAATGTATACCAAGTGGTGATTTTCTAGGATTTGCAAAGTGTGAGGGGTGGGAAATGTTTTAGGTTATGATCCAACAATTGAGAGTTATACCTTCCTAAGGTCGTTATGAACGTTTCCTATCCTTATGAGGGTAAAACTGTCCTTACTATTGAGAAGTAAGTAATTTTACCCTTTGGAGGTTTAAGGGTCATCGTAGGGTCATCGATAGGTCATTGAAGGCAACAGTTGTAAGGATACCTTAGCATTCGAAGGGACGATCATCATTTAACCGTAGGCTACACCGAAGGGTCATCGAGGGACAAAATCGTATTTTCGAAGGCAACATCTGAGGGACCATGATTTATTTTATGATGATTTAACCGAAGGGTCTTTGCTAAGTGTATCCCTACATTCGCGGGACATGACCGTAATACCGTAATATCGTAAGGCACAAGAGAGGTCCAAGATCACATATTTAAAGGTCATATTTTAAAGTCAATTAGGTGATTAGGATGAATCTCCACATTAAAATCAATACATTAAAATTAATACATTAAAATTAATACATTAAAATTAATTAAGCAATTTAGGGTGGATCTTCATAAGGGTATCCCACAAATAAAGTGGAAGGCCTAAACAACACTCTTTTCCTGGGATATGTGAACCTTTACAAAATTCAGCAAACGGGTTAGAATACCAATCAGGGTGCAATAGAGGATTACACCGCAAAAGAAAACACAGCAGCATAAATGTCAGGCAAAACAGTGCATAATTAACATAGAATAGATCAGGTTACGCATAGGACATAACAAATATCAACGGCTGTCCCGTTCGCCTCTGCCTCGCCTAGCGAGGGCCTAGCGAATGCTCGCTACATGCTCGCTTAGCGATGTGCTAGCGAGCGGCTGTGGGTTTTGAATTTCAGAACAGTATGATCTCAGCATGCTGCATGCCTTATTGCATTCAATTACAGAAATAATATGGTCAAACACTCAGGATATTCAGGCGTACTGGAATTCATATGCAAAGTCTAATTACATATCCAAAAATTCAATCATGATGCATTATGTATTTAGAGATTTACAAATTGGAAGCATAAAACAATAATGATACACAAACCTGTTTGCAATGGAGTGGTAATGCTGAATTGGCAAGTCACTTTTGGTATCGGGTTGAGTTGGGCGGCGGTAACTTCGGTGCGGATGAGCGGCCGTCAGAGTTTCTTCACTCCGACTTCTCTGGGCTACTCTCCGGGGTTGCTATGCCAGGGTTTCCGGCCGTCTCCGTCTCGGTTTCTCGTCTCCCCTTTTCGTTCTGGAGTTGGGGTATTTATAATACTCCTTTGATGACCTAATGGGCTCAGAATGAAGCCCGAAATTTTCTGTTGTCTGTCAGCTTCGCTAGGCGAGCGTGTAGCGAACGTGTAGCGAACGTTCGCTAGGCGAGCGTGTAGCGGACGTGTAGCGAACGTTCGCTAGGCGAGCGTGTAGCGAACGTGTAGCGAACAGGCCAGTTTGGGCCATTTTCTGGATTGGGCCATTCGTGATCTGGGCCTTTGTTCCTTTAAGATCAGTGTCATAAAAATGAGTCGGAATGCCCTGAAAAATGTCTTAAAATATTAATGGGCAAATTTTGGGGTATGACAGCTGCCCCTGTTCGATATTCTTGAACCGAGAGAGTCAGAATGGTATGTACGCCATTCGTGGTCTGGAGGTGGAAGATTATTGAGCACTTAGAATGCCCCAAAAATTTGCACTTGTCAAGTAGTTAGTCTTGATGGAGATGGGCTTAAAGATGCCATCTAGGAAGTTTGATGATGAGAGCTTCAGAGTACGTCGTACGTTAGAAGATATCTGAAGTCATGGGTGTCACTGAGTCATACGCTAGACCGTATAGTGAGTCATTCATTAGGCCGTCGACTTCACTGGGGAGTTAGAATGGGTCATACGCCGCTGGGGATAACAGATCAGAATGGATCATACGCTAGATCGTATCTGAGTTGCAGAATGGGCCGTCTGTTAGGCTGTATCTGACGAAAAGTAGTCGTACGCTAGACTACACCTCGGGATGTACCATACGCTAGGTAGTATCTGAGGAATGAAGATCCGAATGGGTCGTACGCTAGACCGTATCGGACTTGTTGGGGGAGTAATATGTTGTGCCGAATCAAAATGAGATAAGAATCCGAATGAGTCATACACTGCTGGGGATAAAGGATCAGAATGGATCGTACGCTAGATCGTATCTGAGTTGCAGGACGAGCCGTCCGTTAGGCTGTATCGTTACTGGGGGTGAAGGATCATAATGGATCGTATGCTAGATCGTATCTGAGTTGTAGACTGAGCCGTCCGTTAGGCTGTACCTGATGATGAAGGGGGTAGTCATACGCCAGACTACACTTTAGAATGTACCGTACGCTAGGTAGCATTTGAGGCCTTGAAGGTCCAAATGGGTCGTATGCTAGACCGTATTGGAGTTATTGAAGGTCGGAATGGATCGTACGTTAGATCGCATCTGAGTTGAAAGAGTCATATGTTGAGCTGAATCAGAATGACCCGTACGCTAGGCTATATCTGATAGTATTTGTATATGTTGTATTTGCAATAAATGTTTGGGATGGGCTTATAGATGCCATCGTTAGGAGGATGTCAGAATGAATGTTGACATGGAGTATATCTGAAAGATGTAGTTGAATCCTGAACGTAATTGACGAGGATGTCCGTCTGAATGGACCTTTGTTTTGACTGTATCAGGGGAATAATTAACCTGAAAAATAAAGTTAGCTTCATGCCATGTCATGATGCATGAGATGTTTTATGCTTTCGAAAATAACTGCAAACGATGTATGCATGCGTATGCTGTGAAATGATGTAATGAATGAATTATGCATCTGAAAAGTTCACTACGCCAAAAACTGGAATAGACAGCGCCCCTTAGAGGGCGCTTTATTACAAAAGCGCACTCTAAAGTGAAGAGAAAAAATAAGGAGCATACTACTAGAATAGACAGCGCACTTTAGAGGGCGCTTTTGTAACAAAGCGCACTCTAAAGTGAAGCGAAAAAATAATGAGGAAATGGAGGGACACCAATAGAGGACGCTTTATTGAAAGCGCCCTCTAAGGGTAACCTTAGAGGGCGCTTCTAAAAAAGCGCTCTCTATGTCCATGTACATTTCCAGTTTATAAGGCGCTTTTGGAAAGCCTTAGAGAGCGCTTTTAGAAGCGCCCTCTTAGACCCCCTTTAGAGGGCGCTTTTGTAACAAAGCGCCCTCTAAAGTGAAGCCAAAAAAAAATGGAGGGACAACAATAGAGGGCGCTTTTGTGAAAGCGCCCTCTAAGGTTACCCTTAGAGGGCGCTTTTGAAAAAGCGCTCTCTAAGTCCATGTACATTTCCAGTTTAGAAGGCGCTTTTGGAAAGCCTTAGAGAGCGCTTTCAGAAGCGCCCTCTTAGGCCCCCTTTAGAGGGCGCTTTTTTTAAAAAAGCGCCCTCTAAGGTCCCCTTTAGTAAACATTAAAATTATAACATATACTGCATGTCTCTTTATTTTCCCTCTCTATAAGCTATTTCGTTTACGTAACTGGGTTTTCTCTCAACTGCGATTACTCTCTACTGCGATTACTCTCGTCCTCCGTTCGTTCTCCCTCCCTCACCGTCATCGTCGCCGTTCGTTCTCCCTCCCTCACCGTTCACGTTCACTGCGTTATCCTCTTCCACCGTCACTGTTCACTTTCTTCTCCATCGTTACCGTCACCTTTAAGGTATTTCTCTTCTCCATCGTTACCGTTCACTTTCTTCATGTGTTTGATTAGGGCATTTTCTAAACTTAGTTTTTCATTTTGTGCATTATGTTGATTAATGTTGTTTAGGGCAAACTGAGTTTTTTATTTCTGATTGAAAACTGATATATTTGAAGTGTGTTTGAGCTTGTGCTTGGAAGTTTGATGATTATGGATGCAAGTTTGTTCATGTTCCAAACACCATAAGTTTGCATTGGTCTTTTGCATGCAGTAGGTGTGTGTGAGTTTGTATTCAATAATGATAAAAAAAAGAGTTTAGATTGTTGCATGCATTGGTATATGAATGTGTTCACGTATTGAATCATTGTCTTACTTGGGTCTTATTGAATCATTTCTATATTACAGATAAAATGGCTAACCAAGACGATACCAATGCCGCGAATGAATCACGTAATAATGTTGAAAAAGAAATCAAACAAGGATTGACTGTTATGAAGTCAATCATTCGTGCAAGAGACAAGGGTGTAAAATTTGAAGTACATTGGAGTGCTGAAGACCAACTAATTGAGCCTAACGGTTCAATGTTGGCAAGTTACATTGGTTTCCTTGTTCGCCAACATATTCCGATTACATGTGATAATTGGAGAAGTCCGGACTTGAAGGTTGGCAAGGAAAAAATATGGTCGGAGATACAGGTACTTACCATATATTGTTATATGTTTTTTTTTTACTATTTGTTAACCATATATTGTTATAATATTACTTTATAATAACACACTCCATTTGTATGTTTTTTAGAGATCCTTTCACATCGATGAAAGCCGGCAAAAATATTGTATTCAATTGGCCGGAAAAAGACTCCGAGGATTTCGATCCTTTTTGTGCAACAAATTTCTCAAGGATGAGGAAGGAAAATTTGTTGAAGGAGAACGGCCAATGAAGTATGCCGAGATTATTTCAGCCGATGAATGGGATAACTTTGTCGCCAAACAAAGAAACGAAAAATTCCATGTAATGTCTATTAATTATGCTATTATACAATTGTTAAGTTACTTGGTTCTAATATGCCTTAAACTTTTTTATCCAGGAAGTAAGCGACATAAATAGGAAAAGGGCATCAAAACCCGCGTATCCGTACAAAAAAGGGCGTACGGGTTATGCACGGTTACAACAAAGAATTGTGAGTATATTCAAATGCTATGAGTTTATACATTGTCACAATATGTTATAATTGATGATCTTATAATCTAATTTAATGTGTAGCTAGCCGAGGAGAAAAGTGACGCAACATCTCTTCCGGAGCACGTATTATGGAAGGCTGCTCGGGTTGGGAAGGATGGGGCTGTCGTTGAAGCGGTCCAAAATGTTTATGACGAATATGTAAGTATTGAAGGTGAGAAAAACAAGAAAGGGGGGGTTTGAATTGTTTGAAAAATAAGCGCTTTTGCAAAATGAAATCACACAATGATTTTATACTGGTTCGCTTATAACACAAAGCTACTCCAGTCCACCCGGCCAAGGTGATTTCGCCTTCAACAAGGACTTAATCCACTAATCTTGAAAGATTACAAACAACCCCTAAGAGAGAAGAAAATCTCTTAGTCCTCTCAAGTCTACAGACTACAAAGAGTCACTTGAGGAAATCAAATAAAAATAGATACAAGATGTGTAATCTAGAGTGCTTCTAAGAAAGCAAATATTACAAACTTAAGAACAAATTTTTCACTTGATAAGCAAAAGCTTAGTGAAAATCTTTCAAGAACAAAGATGTTTTTCTTGAGCGTGATATAATTTCAGTATAGTTTTGGCTAGTGATTTCTTGCTTACTGAAAGTTGATTTCTTCTCTATTTATATAGGAGTTGAAGTAGTGTTGAAATAGAGTTGAAGTAGAGTTAAATCTGCTGGATAATGAGATGTAATTACGCCATTCCATAAATAGCTTCTGCAGGAGACTTTTTCTTTTAGAAGTGACTACTTACCACAAGTAGTATCTTCTCTCTTGGAAGTGGAGATTAACGTCTCTTTCTAATTGAGGAAATCCATTTGCAGAACTTTAACTTGGCTTAAACGTTACTTCATCATGATTAACAAATCTGATTAGAGTCTTCGTGTATCTGGAGAATCTTGCTTCTGATGTTATTTCTTGAGAGTTCAGATGGCGCTGATAACTTCCAGAGTTTACAGAAGGCATTTGTTCAGAATCAGAGCTTCTAGACTTTACTTTATGTTCAGATGCTTCTGATACTTTGCAGTTTTGTCCAGAGTCAGAGCTTCTTGAAACGAGATTCCACTTTAGATGCTTCTGATACTTGATAATTTGTATCTGATCTTGTTGTGCATCTGATGACATCATCAGATTTATTTCTTCTTTCTTTAGAACCCTGCACACTTAGAAACTTTTCGTTAGGGTGCCATTTTTGGTTTCATCCTTTGTTATCATCAAAATCATGGAATCTGTTGTAGAACAATTTTTGTTCTTACAATCTCCCCCTTTTTGATGATGACAAAACAAATAAAATTATCAGATGAAACATGAAAAATATTAGATCAGATAGACAAAAGCTCCCCCTGAGTTAGCGCTAGGGAGTTCAGAAGTTCTTACCAGAGCTTTCCAAGTAATTAGGTTTCTGAAAGTTTTCTGTAAATGCTTAAATTTTATGTTAGATAAAATTATTTAAACAATTGTTGCAGAGTGCTTTAAGGTTTTAGACATAATTTTCATTAGAGCTATTTAATAATTTCTCCCCCTTTTTGTCAGAATCAAAAAGGTAGATAAAAAAATAACAAGACAATAAAGAGAAAAACATTTCATTAATCAAAGAGGCACAGAGGCAAACAGCAGTCAAAACATCAGACTCAAAGAAGAATATCAGAGCTAAAAAGAAGACAGAAGCAAAATCATTAGGCAAGCAAATAAAATAAATCCTAAGTGCCTAAGGGTTTGGAGGTTGAGGAAGTCTCTGAAGCAACATGGCAAACATGTTCTGGATGTTTTCATTCAAAGCATCTTGCTTGTCCATCCTGGCCCGGAGCTCATTCTGATCTTGCTTGATCTCTTTCTGATCTTGCTTGATCTCTTTCAGAGTGTTAAGAATCAACGGGATTGCAGAAGAGGACTCCCCCTGAGTCAGAGCCTGCTGAGCTTCGGCTTCAGCAGCAGCTTGGGCTTCTGCATCCGCCTGAGCCTTGGCTTCAGCTTCCTGAATCCTTAGAAGTTCTGCTTCCTTTGCCAGTCGTTCTTCTTCTAACCTCTTTGCTTCTTATTCAGCTTCTTTAGCCAATCTTTCCTCCTCTAATCTTCTGGCCTCAGCTTCTCTAGCCAGTCTCTCTTGGAGTCTTTCCTCAGAGTCTCTGATGTAGCCATTTCTGACTTGTTCAGAGATACTCTTCAGCCTATAAGACTCAGAGGTCATCCAACTAATGACTCTGTTCCAGTGTGTCCTAACAGATTTAGGATCATCACTAACTTCAGAGTTTTTAGCCAGAGACTTGATCTTTTGGACTGAAGCTTCTGCAACCTGTAAAATGGCCTCCTCAAGGGTAGGTATGGTAAGTTCAGGTTCAGGTTCAGGTGAATGAGGTGGAGAGTTTTGAGGGCTGAGATTTAGAGAGGGAGGTTCAGTTTGTTGAGGTTCAGATTCTGCTTGAAGTTCAGAATCTGGGGATGAAGCATAGAGTGGGTTTACATCTAAGGGTTCGGATTCTGGTTCTGGGACAGCGGGAAGGATTGGTGGGGTGATATAAGGATCAGATGGTCGAATTACAGATGGTTGGGTTTCAGAGGGTGTGGTGGTTGTTTGTTGTGGAAGAGAAGTTTGGAGGGTGGAGGTTACTTCAGATTGTGTTTGAGTTTGTGGAGCGTATTTTCTAGCATAAATTTCAGCTATTGTTGGGGATTTTGGGTCAGAAGGTTCTGTGGATGATGATGAAGAAACACTAAAGTATGGGGGTGTTTCTGGTGCAGAGGATGAGGAAGAGGAAGTGCTGTGGTGATATAGTTGATTAGGGTCAGAGGTTGTTGTGAAATTACGAGCAACTTTTAGAACAGGTGGAGGTTGAGAGGTTCTGATGGTTGAAGGAGGGATTTCAGAGGTTGTAAATAAGGGAGGTGTTGGGAGAGGAGTAGAAGAGGCCATCATAGGTATTACAGAAGTAACAGGAGGAATAGACTTACCAGAAGAAGAGATTTTCAGAGGAGCTGGAGCTTTGGTTCCAGAAGATTCTCCAAGTCTGGGTTTCTTTGCCTTCCTTGCTTCCTCAGCTATCTTCTTCTCAGAAAGACCTCTTTTGTATCTGACCAAATTTTCTTCTGAATCCAAAAGGTCTTCAATTCTGAAATCAGAAATATCAATACCTTCATCCAGCAGACGCTGAAGGTAGATAGCAATGGCATCTCTGGGTTCATTCTTGAAGAACCTTTCAAGGCCATGAGGCATCTTCCTCTGATCTTTTAGAGCTTCCCAGGACACATCCATAGTGGGCTTGACTCTAATCTCTTTGATGATTCCCATGCTCTTCAGGTTTTTGGCATTCAGAGGCCTTCCAGTTTCTATAGCCAGATCATCCATCAGCTTGGCCTTTTCCAGCTGGTCAACCAATCCATGCTCAATGAAGACATCAGAAAGCAGTCTTCCCAGAGGGATGTAAGATCTTGGCTTCAAGCTGTTTCTGGAGTCTTTGACAGAATCCCTTAGATATTTGAAAAGAAGAACAGGGAGATTGATCTTGATACCTTTCTGAATGCAATATAAAATGAGTTTCTGATCAACATTAATATAATCAGAGGAGTTGGAGGCTGGGCGATGGTGAATGGTTCCCAGAATTATTTTCAGCCAAACTCGGAGGTTCTGATGAAGCTCCTTGTTCTTAGAGGGGTTTCCTTCAACATTAGGTTTGAAGATTGTTGGGTTGATAACCTCAGTGATGCGCTTAGACCTTGGAGGAATGTTGTAAATCCTTTTTCCTCCAGTAGTCTCCATGTTCAACAAGGAAGCAATTGATGCTTCAGTGATGACAATCTTCACTCCCAGAACAAAAGAAACAATGAACTGGTCATCTGCATCAGCATGTCTCCAAAATTCTTTGACAAGAAGAGGGTAAATGGGACCATAAAGCCTGTTGAAGTAGTTCTCCCAACCTTGCTTGTGAAGATCTTCAGTAAGATCAACACCGTTTCTTCTCAAATTCTCAAAATCTACCAGCGATTCACACAGTACATCCAAATTTTCAAAGGAGGTTGCAAGATGAATGTGGCGTTCACGTTCCAAAATGTGAGGTTCTTGATAAACAGGGGTTATGGTAACGCCTGTAACAGTGGGTGTTTGAGTGTTTGAGGTTTGGGGATTAGAAGCGGATTCCATTTGTTGGGAGAAGTTAAAAACTTCTTGCTCTTGAGCATTCATGAAGAAGATTGAAGAAGAAGATGAAGAACTTGCAGAGAACTTGCAGAGAAGGGTTTAGGGTTTTAGAGTGAGTGAGAGTGATAAGTGTGTGAAATGTGAGAAAAGTGTTTATATACCTAAGTAAAAACGCATGCAAAACGACACCTCAGAAAGCGTTAGACACAAAACTCAAAATGGCACGCTTGGGGGGAAAAATGATTACAGCTCATAAATGAATGTCTAATCCCACAGTTTGCACACTGCTCGAGGAAAACTCAAACGTCTGCCTTTTGAATTTCTTGACAGCTGTCTAGAAGTTCTAAAGTTTGACGCTTCAGAGTTCCACGTGTTGATGTATCTGATCTTCAGGAATACCAAGAGATTGGTTCTGAAGATTTCTAACTCAGATATCTTCTTAACAATGTAGAAGTATCAGAGTCAGAGGCAGAATCATATTTGTTTTTATCAGAATCTTATTTTATATTTTTCAGAGCCATACTTCATTCAGGACAATTTTTAATGTTCAGATTTTCTAAGATGAAAAGAAATCTATCTTCAGCTAGAGGCTTAGTAAAGATATCTGCCCATTGATGTTCTGTATCAATGAACTTCAGCGTTACTATTCCTTTCTGAACATAGTCTCTAATAAAATGATGTTTGATTTCTATGTGTTTGGCTCTGGAATGTAAAATAGGATTCTTACTCAAACAAATAGCAGCAGTATTATCACAAAGGATAGGAATGTTACTCTCAAATATCTGAAGATCTTCTAGCTGATGCTTCATCCAGAGCATCTGAGTTGTGCACAGTGATGCTGAGATGTATTCTGCTTCTGCAGTTGATAGAGCGATAGTTGACTGTCTTTTGCTAGCCCAGGAGATTAGATTGTTTCCCAGAAGCTGGCAATTTCCAGATGTGCTTTTTCGTTCTATTCTATCTCCTGCATAATCTGCATCACAATAACCAGAAAGCCTATACTCTGATGTTTTCTCATACATCAGGCCCAGGTTAGGAGTTCCTTTCAGATACTTAAGAATTCTCTTAACAGCTGTTAAATGAGATTCTCTAGGATCTGATTGGAATCTGGCACAAAGACAGACGCTAAAGAGAATATCAGGACGAGTAGCAGTCAGATAGAGAAGAGAGCCTATCATACCTCGATAGAGCTTCTGACAAACCTTGTTGCTTACCTCTTCCTTTTCCAGAATGCAAGTTGGGTGCATAGGAGTTTTTGCAGAGTTGCATTCAGTCATGTCAAACTTCTTCAGAACATCTTTAATGTACTTGCTTTGATGAATGTACGTGACTTCTGGAGTTTGATTGATTTGAATTCCCAGAAAGAACTTTAGTTCTTGCATTAGACTCATTTCAAATTCTGCCTGCATTAACTTAGAAAATTCTTGGCAAACAGAGATATTAGCAGAACCAAAAATAATGTCATCAACATAAATCTGGCATATCACGAGATCATTTTTATGGTTTTTACAGAAGAGTGTAGAATCAACTTTCCCTCTGATAAAATTTTGTTCCAGAAGAAAATTGCTTAGACGTTCATACCAAGCTCTGGGGGCTTGTTTTAGTCCATATAAAGATTTTTTAAGTTTGAAAACATGTTCTGGAAAGTTTGAATTTTCAAAACCTGGAGGTTGATTTACATACACTTCTTCTGAAATATAACCATTTAGAAATGCACTCTTGACATCCATTTGGTATAATTTGATAGAGTGATTAATAGCAAAAGATACAAGAAGACGAATAGATTCTAACCTTGCGACTGGAGCAAAAGTTTCATTATAATCAATACCTTCTTGTTGACTATAACCTTGAGCTACCAGTCGTGCTTTGTTTCTGACAACTTCTCCTTTCTCGTTCAGCTTGTTTCTGAAAACCCATCTGGTTCCAATGACATGAGTGCCTCTGGGTTTAGGAACGAGATCCCAGACATCATTCTTGGAGAATTGATCTAACTCTTCTTGCATAGCTGCCACCCAATCGTTATCTTGAAGAGCTTCATCACAGGACGTAGGCTCAATCAGAGACACTAGTCCCAGAGGAATATCTTCAGAAGTTCTGAAGGTAGATCTGGTTCTAACAGGTTCATCTTTGTTTCCCAAAATCAAATCTTCAGAAACGTTAATACGACTTTTAACTTTCCTTGGAATTTCTGGAGATTTAATTTCTTCAGAGTCTGGAGTAACAGTTGCTTCTGGAGTTTTCTCAGATTCTACCAGAGTGATCTCTAAATCTGCAAACTTTTCAACTAGCTTTGACTTTTCAGGGTCAAGCTTATCATCAAATCTAACATGAATTGATTCCTCCACAATTTTGGTTTCTGTGTTGTATACTCTATAGCCTTTAGAGCGTTCTGAGTATCCTAACATAATACCTTTCTGTGCTTTGGAATCAAACTTGTTCAGATGTTCTTTAGTATTTAGTATAAAACAAATGCATCCAAAAGGATGAAAATAAGAAATGTTGGGTTTTCTTCCCTTACACAGTTCATAGGGAGTCTTTTCCAGAATAGGTCTAATAGAGATTCTATTCTGAATGTAACACGCTGTATTTACAGCTTCTGCCCAAAAGTGCTTTGCTACATTTGTTTCATTGATCATGGTTCTGGCCATTTCTTGGAGTGTCCTATTCTTCCTCTCTACAACTCCATTTTGTTGTGGAGTTCTAGGGCAGGAGAAATCATGGGATATTCCATTAGAATCAAATAGTTCTTCAAAATCTTTATTTTCAAATTCTCCACCATGATCACTTCTGACTCTAACAATTTTAGAGTCAAATTCTTTTTGCACTTTAGAACAGAAACTGGTGAATACAGAGTGAGACTCACTCTTGTGCTTTAGGAATTTTACCCATGTCCAGCGGCTGTAATCATCAACGATTACTAGTCCATACTTCTTTCCATTGACTGATGCTGTTTTCACAGGACCAAATAAGTCAATGTGAAGAAGCTCCAGAGGCTTAGAGGTAGAAACAACATTTTTCTTTTTAAAAGATGTTTTTGAAAACTTTCCTTTCTGACAAGCTTCACACAGAGCATCTGAAGAAAACTTCAGTTTAGGCAGGCCTCTGACTAACTCAAGTTTAGTTAGCTGAGAAAGTTTTCTCATGCTAATGTGGCCTAAGCGTCTATGCCATACCCATTGCTCTTTGTGAACTGACATTAAACATTTAACATTTTGATCTTTTAAATCAGAAAGATTTATTTTATAAATGTTGTTTTTCCTCTTGCCGGTGAAAAGGACAGAGCCATCGTTCTGACTAATGGCTTTACACGTTTTTTGATTAAAGATTACATCATAACCGTTATCACTTAATTGACTTATGGATAACAAGTTATGCATTAATCCTTCTACATAAAGAACATCAGATATAGAGGGAAGAGTACCATTACCAATAGTTCCGGAGCCTCTGATCCTTCCTTTCTGATCTCCTCCAAAGCCTACAAATCCAGCGTCTTTAAGTTCCAGGCTTTGGAACATAGACTTTCTTCCCGTCATATGTCGCGAGCATCCAGAGTCCAGGTACCATGATTGGTGTCTGAACTTTGCTGCATAGGATATCTGCAACATAGATGATCTTATCTTTCGGTACCCAGAATCTCTTGGGTCCTTTCAGATTAGTTTTCCCAGAGTTTCTTACAACTTTAGGTCTTCTAGCATTTTTAAATTTGTGTTCTTGTGTGTGTGTGTAGTGATATGAAAAAGGCGATTTAATTTGGTTACTGGTAGAGGTTTTATGTTCCTCAGAATCATACCCAATTCCTCTTTTATTATTCTGACTTACTCCATAAATCATGGATGCCATAATACTCCTATCTATCCCATTCTTCAGAAATTGTTGAAAGGCTTCTTCATATTTATAAATAATTTCATTTGAAGTTTGTGGTGCTTGAGACAACGTTTCTTCTAATTCTAAGCTTTTTGTTTTAGCTCCATCTCTTTCTATCGTTAGAGATCTGATAGTGTCATCTCGTGCTAGAATTGTTGTCTCAAGTCTACTACATACTTCAGATTTTGCTTTAAGAAGGCCTTTAATGTTTTTAACTTTTTGTTTTAATTTCTGAAGAGAGGTAAGAGTTTCTGATAAACATGATTCTAAGTCAGATCTAGAAAGTTCAGAAAATACCTCTTCAGATTCTTCATCTGAGCTGCTGGATGTGGTAGCCATAAGAGCTACGTTGGCCTGTTCATCAGAGTCAGATTCTGATGATTCGGATTCACTGTCGTCCCAGGTGGCCATTAATCCCTTCTTTGTTCTGAAGGTATTTTTCTTGAAACTTTCTTTCTTAGAGTTATCTTTCTTCAGCTTGGGGCATTCATTTCTGTAATGACCTGTTTCTTTACATTCAAAGCAGGTAATATCTTTGTTAGGTTTACCTTTTGAAGTTGACTCTGATCGATCCCCTCTGGGTCTTGATCTTCTGAAGTTGTTGTTGTTCCTCCTTTTCCAGAGTTGCTTAACTCTTCTGGTTAGTAGGGACAGTTCTTCTTCATCATCAGAGTCTTCAGATTCAGAGTCATCAGTGTCTGCAGTTTCTGCTTGAAGGGCTTTGGTTCTGTCTGACTTCCGTCTTTCAGGTCTGGACTTCAGCGCCACTGACTTGTTCCTTTTCTGAGGCTCATCCTCCTCTAGTTCTATCTCATGGCTTCTGAGAGAACTAACAAGTTCTTCAAGGCTAATATTGTTCAGATCCTTTGATAACTTCAGAGCAGTAACCATTGGTCTCCATTTCTTTGGCAGACTTCTGACTATCTTCTTAACATGATCTGCAGTCGTGTATCCTTTGTCTAGCACTTTAAGACCTGCAATAAGAGTTTGGAATCTGGAAAATATAGCTTCTATAGCTTCGTCATCTTCCATCTTGAAGGCTTCATATTTCTGGATCAGCGCCAGAGCCTTCGTCTCCTTGACTTGGGAGTTTCCTTCATGGGTCATCCTCAGAGAGTCAAGTATATCTTTAGCCGTCTCTCTGTTGGTGATCTTTTCGTATTCGTTGTATGATATAGCATTTAGAAGTATTGTTCTGGCCTTGTGGTGATTCTTGAAAACACGTTTCTGATCTTCTGACATTTTGCTTCTGGGAACTTCAGCTCCATTTAAGGTTGGAGGTTTGTATCCATCTGTGACAATGTCCCAGAGGTCAGCATCATAACCCAGAAAGAAACTTTCGATTCTATCTTTCCAGTAATCAAACTTTTCTCCATCAAAAACAGGAGGCTTGGCATTGTAAGAATCTTTCTCATTTGAGTGGGCCATTTGTTTTTCTCGCACTGGATCTCTCTACACGGTTAAGTGTTTGATTTGAAAATCAATAACAGAGCCGGAGCTCTGATACCAATTGAAGGTGAGAAAAACAAGAAAGGGGGGGTTTGAATTGTTTGAAAAATAAGCGCTTTTGCAAAATGAAATCACACAATGATTTTATACTGGTTCGCTTATAACACAAAGCTACTCCAGTCCACCCGGCCAAGGTGATTTCGCCTTCAACAAGGACTTAATCCATTAATCTTGAAAGATTACAAACAACCCCTAAGAGAGAAGAAAATCTCTTAGTCCTCTCAAGTCTACAGACTACAAAGAGTCACTTGAGGAAATCAAATAAAAATAGATACAAGATGTGTAATCTAGAGTGCTTCTAAGAAAGCAAATATTACAAACTTAAGAACAAATTTTTCACTTGATAAGCAAAAGCTTAGTGAAAATCTTTCAAGAACAAAGATGTTTTTCTTGAGCGTGATATAATTTCAGTATAGTTTTGGCTAGTGATTCTTGCTTACTGAAAGTTGATTTCTTCTCTATTTATATAGGAGTTGAAGTAGTGTTGAAATAGAGTTGAAGTAGAGTTAAATCTGCTGGATAATGAGATGTAATTACGCCATTCCATAAATAGCTTCTGCAGGAGACTTTTTCTTTTAGAAGTGACTACTTACCACAAGTAGTATCTTCTCTCTTGGAAGTGGAGATTAACGTCTCTTTCTAATTGAGGAAATCCATTTGCAGAACTTTAACTTGGCTTAAACGTTACTTCATCATGATTAACAAATCTGATTAGAGTCTTCGTGTATCTGGAGAATCTTGCTTCTGATGTTATTTCTTGAGAGTTCAGATGGCGCTGATAACTTCCAGAGTTTACAGAAGGCATTTGTTCAGAATCAGAGCTTCTAGACTTTACTTTATGTTCAGATGCTTCTGATACTTTGCAGTTTTGTCCAGAGTCAGAGCTTCTTGAAACGAGATTCCACTTTAGATGCTTCTGATACTTGATAATTTGTATCTGATCTTGTTGTGCATCTAATGACATCATCAGATTTATTTCTTCTTTCTTTAGAACCCTGCACACTTAGAAACTTTTCGTTAGGGTGCCATTTTTGGTTTCATCCTTTGTTATCATCAAAATCATGGAATCTGTTGTAGAACAATTTTTGTTCTTACAAGTATATGTAACATTATTTCTTTAATTATATCGAAAATTTTGTTAGACATATAATTCATTTTTAATCTCCTCTAATAATATTTCAGGAGACTTTATCCCAAACCGTACCTTCAACCGAGGTCCAGGATTGCAGGAGCGTACTTAGTCGAGTACTAAATGTTCCTGAGTATTCCGGTCGTGTGAGGGGTAAGGGTTTTGGTGTGACTCCGTCATCATTTTATAAAAAAACAAAAACAAAAAATCCTACCAACAAAGAGGTGATGGAGACCTTGGCGGAGTTAAGGGCACAAGTACTCCAATTGCAAAACGAGAATGCAAGGTATAGAGAGGAAAGGTGCGCTTCCGAGGCAAAAGATACTAGTGACCGAGCTAGTATCAATCATCAACCGAAATTTCCCGAGGTAATTATATATGTTATATGAAATTAAAATAGCACTTTTTTACTTGACACATATACAAGTTAACAATAACATTTATTATTGGTTTAGGGCATTTCACCTTGTCAACTGTATCTATCGTCACCAACTTATCGCATGGTTGGCAAGGGAAAAGTGCACAATACTTCGGGTGAATTACTTCACCATAATCCCCTCCCGGTGGGATTTATGAAAGTTTCGGTTGACCTCGTATTCGATACGGACGCCCGTCTACCATTACCTGACGTTGTTTCAGAGATAACGTTGATGCGAGATGCAGTCGGATCCTTTGTTGGTTGGCTGTCAGATCTAATTTTCCCTGATGCCGAAGTATATATGTTCTAAATGATTATGAATATTTAGTATTCACATTTCAATTCAGCTACAATTATGATATTTAATCAATCCTTATTACATGGTAATGTTAGACTCCTACAAGACCCACCCCTAAAGCTGGTAAAGGGATTTCAAGACGCATCGAGTCGGTTGCATCTCAAAAAGAGGTACAAATATATATACCCATTGAATTATATACACAACGATTCTTTTGCATCACAAAAAGTAATGATTTATTTTATATGAATTTTTAGGTTCCCGGTCGAAAGTTGAAAAGCGATGGTAAGGATATTCCAACGAAGGATATTCCAACGAAGGATATTCCAACGAAGGATATTCCAACGAAGGATATTCCAACGAAGGATATTCCAACGACGGCCGGGACAAAATCTCAAATTATGATGCGTCTTGAGAAAATGGTGGAAGAGTCCGATATTATGGACGGGTCCATTCGTAGTATAGATTTTGATGAAGGTGTTTTCGGAAAAGCTCATTTCGAAATAATTGGAAAGGAGGACATGCAACAACTTTTTGAGCACGACGAATTGGGCATCGCTATCATTCATACATACATATGGTACTCCGATCAATCTATAATTTACTTAGTTGAACAATTTATTTACACATTTCAATGAGTAGTCTAATATTTATTATGTTTCTATTTAAGGTATATGTATGACAAATTGATGCGGGGAACTGAATTGTGTAACCGTTTCAATTTTATTGCTGCTTCCCGTGTCAACGCAACGTTAATATCGAAAAATCCAACATCCGTAAAGAATGATCTAGTCGATAGATTCATGGCGGCCGGCGATAATACTACACGCAGTTTGTATTTTTTACCGTTTAATTCTGGCAACGGGTTAGATTTTCTTTCTAATAATTTCATTCTAATCTATGTATATCTTTTACGTAGAAAATTTTCATTCATCTAAATTTTTGTTTTATTTTACAGTGGTCACTGGGTGTTGGTTGCTATGGATCTTTCGAGACTAATAGTGTATTATCTCGATTCGTTATCGGGTGATTGGAGTAAATATCCGGGTTTGAAGAAGACGGTTGACACGTAAGTGAAATTCTCCTAAATATTCGTGTGTATTTCTATATTTAATTATGTCTGTCAGATTGATCTCAATATATGTTTTTATTTTGTTAGGGCAATAATGAAATTTAGATCGAAAAAGAATTACCGCATTAAGTATCTTATTTTTGCTTATAATAGTGTTTGTTTTTTTTGCTTATAATAGTGTTTGTAAGAAATTAACTATATATATATTGTTTGTTTTTCTGTGTAGTGTCCTCAGCAAAATAATTCGGTCGATTGCGGATTTTTTGTATTGAGATTTATGAGAGATATCATTGCGTTGAATCGTATAGACATCCCAAAAATGGTATGGAATAATAACTTAGGGTTTATTTTAATATTATCGGATAACTCATCTAATTTGTTACTAAATCATGAATATGTTTTATTCTCTTAATTGTAGTACTTTGAGGAATACAAATCTTACTCAAGAGCTCATTTGGATGAAATGAAGGATGAATTGTGTCAATTCATTGTTGATCAAAGAATCATATAGCTAGGTTGTATATTGTTGTACATATATGTATGGAATGTTGTTGTTGTATGCTGTTGTTGTATATATGTTGTATATTGTTGTTGTACTTTTACTAAATCATGAATATGTTGTTGTATATTGTTGATCAAAGAATCATATATTAATGTTGTATATATGGAGGATTAATGTTGTATATAAATGGATTCATGTTGTATATATCAATGGATTAATGGTGTATAACATTGGATTAAAGGATGAAATCAATATGAATTTTACACTTTTGCAGCATGCGAACAGGTTACCAATTAAATATCCACTGTTTTTCAAACAAATTTTTTTAAAATAACTAACACTTTAGAGGGCGCTTTCTGTAGGAAGCGCCCTCTAAACACTTTACATTGAGAACTTTAGAGGGCGCTTTGTCCAGAAAGCGCCCTCTAAACACTTTACATTGACAACTTTAGAGGGCGCTTTCTGGACAAAGCGCCCTCTAAAGTGTTAGTTATTTTAAAAAAATAAGCGTCCTCTGAACACTTTACATTGACAACTTTAGAGGGCGCTTTTTCCAGAAAGCGCCCTCTAAACACTTTACATTGACAACTTTAGATTTATGGACCACTCCAGAGGGCGCTTTTTTCATAAAGCGCACTATAATGTGGCCCTTTAGACAGCGCTTTCTCCAGGAGAACAAAGCGCTGTCTTTACCTATGCCAGCGCCAGATTAGAGGGCGCTTAAAAGCGCTGTTATAGGCCAAAATAAGCGCCCTCTTTTCCCTTATTTGGCGTAGTGGTTCTTCCTGAGGACTCTACTGGGGAAAATAAATCTCAATCTTCTGGTTGGGAGATACTGGTATCGATGACCCTTTCTTAGTCGGGGATGCTTGATTTCTGTTTGATGGTAGAAATGTTCAACAGAAGCCCGGCTGGGGGTGAAAGAGATGACCCATTTGTCTAGTAATGCCACTCTCTTCTGGGAATGACTGGCTTTGCTGGGGAATAGGATTAGCAACGGATTCATTGGAAAGCATGATTAGACCTTCTCCTCGATCCTGAAGCCTAGTAGTAATCGCTATTTCTATTTTATGCACGCATTTTTGGTAAACATCGATCATATCCAAATGCATATATTAATTCGAATTAAATCAATGGACGTTTATGCAAACAAAACAGAGAAAGTAAAACAAGAGCATTTTTTTTTTGAAACTAAAACTATATTGATTTCGAAAGAGGGCCTATAAACAGGCAATTTGTGTACAAGGAGACAAAAATCCTAGTAAGAGGAAATTGTCAAGAAAACAAAGAGAAAGCTATGCCGAAAACGTCCTATTGACTTTAATTCCACTACTGCCATTATGTCTTCAAGCCTCTCATCTCCTGCTGTCGGATAGAAGTGATTAGCTTGTTCAGTCCTTTGAACTTGGATGAAGCTGTCTGAGAACGGGACATAGTCATACGCTTTGATCCCTGATTTTTGCCTGGACCGCCTTTTCAGGTTTTCAATCCACCAGGATACCCCTTTTTGCCCAAGCCGCCTTTTCAGGTTTTCGACTTGCCGGGTGTACATTTTTTATGTTTATCCCTAAATTTTGCCCGAACCCTTTTGGTTCGCCGGGATGCCCTTACTTTTGCCTAGATACGTCGACCTAGCGGGTCTCTTTTATGCGTAGTATTTTTTGACTATGTCTGCGTTCACGGGATGCGGGAAGTCTTCGCCGTCCATTGTAGCAAGTATCATGGCTCCACCAGAGAATACCTTCTTAACTACAAATGGCCCTTCGTATGTGGGGGTCCATTTGCCTCTGGGATCACCTTGTGGTAGAATGATACGCTTTACCACCAAGTCGCCAATTTGATACACCTGTCTCTTGACTCTTTTGTTAAATGCCTGGGTCATGCGCTTCTGATATATCTGTCCATGACAAACAACCGCAAGTCTCTTCTCATCAATCAAGTTTATCTGATCGAGTCGAGTCTGAATCCATTCCTCTTCATCTAAGCCCGCCTCTTTCATGATTCTTAGAGAGGGAATCTGAACTTCCACTGGTAAAACGGCTTCCATTCCGTAGACTAAAGAGAAAGGAGTTGCTCCTGTCGAAGTGCGTACTGAAGTGCGATAACCGTGAAGAGCAAACGGTAAAATCTCATGCCAGTCTTTGTACGTCATCATCATCTTTTGTATGATCTTCTTGATATTCTTATTAGCAGCTTCTACAGCGCCATTCATCTTTGGTCGGTACGGAGAAGAGTTATGGTGTTTTACGTTGAACTGCGTGCAGAGTTCAGTAATCATCTTGTTGTTCAAATTAGTACCATTGTCGGTGATAATCCTTTCAGGGATACCATACCGACAAATAAGACTATTCTTGATGAACCGTGCCACCACATTCTTGGTGACAGAAGCAAATGAGGCGGCCTCTACCCACTTTGTAAAGTAATCAATAGCGACAAGGATGAAGCGATGTCCATTAGAAGCAGTAGGTTTAATCTCCCCAATCATATCAATGCCCCACATTGCAAAGGGCCAAGGTGCGGTCAACACGTTCAATGGAGCAGGAGGTGCATGTACTTTATCCGCATATATCTGGCACTTGTGACAGGTTCTGGAGTGATGGTGGCAATCAGCTTCCATGGTAAACCAATAATACCCTGATCTCAGAATCTTCTTGGCCATCGTATGTCCACTAGAATGAGTCCCAAAAATACCGTCGTGCATATCTCCCATAATCTTTTCTGCTTCCTTTTTATCCACACAACGAAGCAAAGTCGAATCGTGGTTACGTTTGTATAGCACTCCATTACTCAGAAAGAACTTAGCGGAGAACTTCCTCAGGAATTTTTTGTCATTGATGGATGCCCCTTCAGGGTATTCCTGAGCTTCTAAATATCTTTTTACTTCGTGGAACCAAGGTTTTTCCCGTACTCCCTCAGTGTTAAGTTCATAACAGTATGCCGGTTCATCTAGTCGCTCAATGGTGATCCTGGGAGCTTCATTGTCCCATCTGACTCTGAACATAGATGACATGGTAGCTAATGCGTCTGCCAACTGATTCTCTTCTCGTGGGATATGTTCGAATGTAATCTCTTCAAAGTATGGGATTAATGTCATCACCCGTTCTCGGTAAGGGATGAGATTCGGATGCTTAGTGTCCCATTCTCCTTTGATCTGACTGATTACTAATGCTGAGTCTCCGTACACACTCAAAAACTTGACCCGCCGGTCTATCGCAGCCTTGAGTCCCAAAATACATGCTTCATACTCAGCCATATTATTGGTACAATGAAAACATAGTCTAGCAGTGAAAGGCGTATGGTAACCCTCGGGAGAAATGATTACCACACCAACACCATTGCCCAATGCATTAGAAGACCCATCGAAAACCATAGTCCATCGGGATCCTAATTCGGGTCCTTCATCCGGTCCAGGTTCTTCATAATCAGTAACAAGCATGACATCCTCATCTGGGAACTCAAAATTCATAGATTGGTAATCATCCACTGCTTGATGAGCCAAATGATCGGCTAGTACGCTTCCTTTGATTGCTTTCTGGGTAGTATACTGGATGTCATACTCTGTTAAGATCATCTGCCATCTTGCTATTCTTCCGGAGAGAGCGGGTTTCTCAAATATGTATTTGATAGGATCCATCTTAGAAATCAATAAAGTGGTGTGATTCAACATATACTGTCTCAGTCGGCGAGCAGCCCAGGCCAAAGCACAACAAGTTTTCTCGAGCAGTGAGTATCTTGTTTCACAGTCGGTAAACTTTTTGCTAAGGTAGTATATGGCATGCTCTTTTCGACCAGACTCGTCATGTTGTCCCAACACGCACCCCATTGAATTTTCTAACACGGTTAAATACATGATTAGAGGTCTTCCTTCAACTGGTGGCATCAGAATTGGAGGTTCTTGAAGATACTTCTTGATTTTGTCAAAAGCTTCTTGACATTCCTCATTCCATATCATCTCTTGATTTTTCCTCAGTAGCTTGAAGAGGGGTTTGCAGGTAGCAGTCAAGTGGGAGATAAATCGGGCAATATAATTCAAACGTCCCAAGAAACCTCTGACTTCCTTATCTGTACGGGGAACTGGCATTTCTTGAATAGCTCTCACCTTGGCCGGGTCGACCTCAATTCCTTTACCACTGACAATAAAGCCCAAGAGTTTACCGGATCTTACTCCAAAGGTGCATTTGTTCGGGTTCAATCTCAACTTGTACTTCTTCAACCTCTCAAACAGTTTGTATAATTGATTGAGATGTTCTTCTTCAGTATGAGATCTGGCTATCATGTCATCCACATATACCTCTATTTCATGATGGATCATGTCATGGAACAAAACCACCATAGCACGCTGGTACGTTGCCCCGGCGTTCTTTAAACCAAATGGCATTACTTTATAACAGAACGTGCCCCAGTGCGTCACAAACGTAGTTTTCTCCATGTCCTCAGGCGCCATCTTAATCTGGTTGTAACCTGAGAATCCATCCATGAATGAGAACACCTTGTGTTGAGCGGTGTTATCTACCAGAACATCAATGTGCGGGAGTGGAAAGTCATCCTTGGGACTCGCTTTATTCAGGTCTCGGTAATCTACACACATTCGCACCTTACCATCCTTCTTTGGCACTGGTACCACATTAGCAACCCATTGAGGGTAAGAAGTAACAGCCAGAAAACCTGCATCAAATTGTTTCATCACCTCGGCTTTGATTTTCTCAGACATTTCAGGACGCATGCGACAAACCTTTTGCTTAACAGGACGACATTCTTCCCTCGTTGGCAGTCGATGCACTACTATATCGGTATCCAGTCCTGGCATGTCTTCATAAGACCAAGCAAAAATCTCTACATAGTCATGCAACATCTGAATCAACCTTCTCTTGACACTGTTTTCCAAGCCTGCTCCTATTTTGACTTCTTTCTTGTTTACTTCAGTACCCAGATTTACAGTCTCAACTGACTCCTCGTGTGGCTGTATAGTCCTTTCTTCCTGCAGTAACAGTCTGGCAAGTTCTCCAGGTACTTCACAATCTTCCTCACCTCCATCCTCGGCTTGGTAGATCGGATTTTCAAAGTCATAATGAACAGTAGTAGAACTATTGTCAACAGGATCCAGAGTGGGTATGGATCTGCAATTCGTTACGTGAGTGTGTGTAAGAAAACATAACTCGTTTGGAAGATGACAGAAAAGATAAAGAGCGCAATATTTGAATGCAAAAAGTCCATTGATTTATTGAATATGAATATGCTTATGAAGATGACAAAACCCTTAACAAATTAGCTATTGTGCCCCGGGCATAGACACAACGCTTGGAGAAGTTCAATTGTAAAAAAAAACAAAAATTTGCAACACTAAAATAGACAATAACAATTACTCCTGACTAAAGGAAATCGGGATAGTGTCTTCAGCCTTCCAATTATTGAGTCCGTCACCAATTGTTGGGAAAATCCAGCTATCCAGGTCGCAATCGCTGTCAGCATCTTCTACAGCATTAATTTGACTCTTGTCAGAGCTGAACCCCAGGCCAAATTTGTCAGACTTGTACGGTACGTCGATCAATTGACCCCAGCCAGTACGACCACCATTTTCAACCACGGCTTGAGCGTCCTTCAGAGAAATCATAGCAGGAGGAGCACGAATAACCTTGGGTACACAGGAAGTTGGCTTAAGGACAGGATTGGTCGGAGGAACTACTTCAAATGACTGACAAGGAGTCTCAATGAATTCACCATCCATCTCGACGTATCTGAAGGTATGCACACTACTGACAATGTACTCTTCTTCTCCACACACGGTGACAATTTTGCCCTTTGTGGGATACCTCAACTTTTGATGGAGAGACGAGGCTACAGCGCCTGCCCCATGAATCCAAGGGCGTCCCAGTAAGCAGGAATAGGCAGGACGAATGTTCATTACATGGAAGGTAGTGTTGAAGACTTGAGGTCCTATCTTGATAGGAAGGACTACTTCGCCATGGACAACACTCTTCGCACCATCGTAAGCACGTACCACAATGTCACTAGGTTTCAGTTCAATGCTTTTACAATCCAGCTTATCCAGCACAGCTGTCGGCAGCACATTCAAGGAAGAGCCATTATCGATCAACACATGAGACAAAGTGATTCCCCTACACTCAATGGAGATATGCAGGGCTTTATTATGATTCTTTCCTGCTGGTGTCAGATCAGCGTCGGAAAAGCCTAGGCCATTGTCAACAGCCAAGTGAGCAACATAATGTTCGAACTGATCGACAGATGTCTCCTGAGGTACATGAGCGGTCTTCAAGAATTTTATCAATGCATTGGCATGAGGTTCAGAAGATAACAGCAAGGATAACATCGAGATCTTAGACGGGGTATGCCCCAACTGTTCTACAACATCAAAATCACTCTTGCGAATGATTTTCAGCACTTCTTCCATTTCTTGTTTGGCAACATCTTCGGGAGTAACTTCGACCGGTGTCTCTGACTGAGAAGGATTGACTGGTTCCTTTCCTCGAGTTTCAAGGACAGGAGGTGAGATTTCTGGAGAGAAGATCCTTCCGCTTCGAGTAATTTTACTAGTCCCAACAATGTCACTAGTATTAGCAGCATTATCCACTTGCTTCACGCCATGGACGTAAATATCACCGCCATAATTCCACGGAATAGCTTTGCTTGTGGAATATGGGATCAGGCCAGGTGCAGTGATGATTAGGGGAGCAACCCTGGGCTCAGCAGTAATCTTCACAGGCACCCTGGTAGCGGTAATCTTCACTGGAACTTTGGACCTAGCAATCACAGATATTTCTTCAATAGGGTTTTCCGCCTTAGGAATCCTTTCGAAGAGAACTGTACGATCGTCCATCAGCCGTTGAATACCATTCTTCAATTTCAAACAGTCCTCGGGCCGGAGTATGCAGAGATTGCAATCTTCCGCATAACCTGGAAATAAACCAGCTTGCAATAAATTCCTCTTTATGATCGGGAGAGGAGATGTTAAGTCCGCCACATTGGAAATGTGAGAATCGTCATCCATAGCATTAACAGTCTTGTCATGGTTAGGCATAGGAGCAGTGATGACATTAGGAGTCTCCGGAGGCTCAAACTCAATTTCTCCAGCTTCGATCATATCCTGAATCTTATTCTTCAATGACCAGCAATCGTTTGTATCATGCCCGGGGCTATCGGAGTGATATGCACACCTGGCATTGGGATTATAATGAGAAGAGGTAGTGTTGGGATTTGTAGGAGGATCTCTAAGGGTGATCAAATTTGCCTTTAGCATTCCCTGCAGTGCCTGTGCCAAGGTCATATTGATCCTGGTGAACTGCCTTCTTGGCCTGTCTTGTTTGGGTTGGAAGTTTTGAGGTGGTGGTGCTGCAATCGTAACTGCTCCAATGTCGTGGTCACGGTTTTTCTTGTTACGACCCTTTTGACCGTACACAGCATTTGATTCGTTCCTCCCCTGATAGGACCTTTTGGTGCTTGCAGAGGCAGCCGCCTGTATCTTTCCACTTCGGATGCCGCTTTCAACACGTTCACCTGTCAATATAAGTTCAGTGAAACCTGATGAAGAACTTCCCAGTAGATGGCTGTAGAATGGGCCGGTCAGTGTGCCCATGAACATGTCCACTAATTCTCTGTCAGTCATAGGGGGTTTGACTCTGCCAGCCAAATCTCTCCACTTTTGAGCATATTCTTTAAAGCTTTCTTTAGATCCCATAGTCATATTCTGCAACTGTAGCCGGGTAGGTGCTAGTTCAGAGTTATACTGGTACTGTTTATAGAAAGCTGTTGCTAAATCAGTCCAGGTGCAGATGTCAGAGCTCTCGAGCTGATAATACCATTCCAACTGTGTGCCAGACAGGCTCTCTTGGAAGAAATGGATCCATAGCTTCCTGTCAGTGGTATGCGGCTGAATCTTTCTCACATAAGCTCTCAGATGCATCTGAGGACAAGACGTACCATCGTACTTAGTGAAAGTGGGGATTTTGAATTTGCGAGGAATGGTCACATCGGAGACCAGACCCAAACTTTCGAAATCCAGACCGGGCGCCTTCTGACCCTCCATAGCTAGCATACGTTCTTCCAGCAACTTGTACTTATCATCTCTTGGAGAGTACTGTTCATTTTCATAATCTTCATCGTCATCCTCAGGGTTGGAGAAATCAGCATTCTCTTCCTCTAAATCATTCTCTGTCTCCTCTTCTGGACCATTCGGGATCCCAAACTTGACTCCTGCGGCCTGTCCTTTACGCCTTCTTCCCGGGTTAATGAAACTCACAGCTTTCTTGTCTTTCTTCTTTTCGAGCAAAAGAGCCTTCAGTTCCTCCTGCCCCTTGGATAAGCTTAGCATCATCTCCTTGAATTGAGCATTCTGAGTCTGGAGATCTTTGACAGTTTGTTCGAGATCCATTTTTCTGTTTGCAATGAAGACCGTGAGAACATTGAACTTGTAGAATACCTGTTATGCAGTGTTATGTTATGCTATGCAATGTATGAAATGTTTTCAAGGACTTTTGGAATTTAACTTTGCGTAAATCACCAACAAGAGAGACATGTTTATTGCTGATTTCTTTGATCAATGTTCATTACAAAAGGAATAATAATAAAAATACAATGAAAGCTCAAGTCTCCCAGGGGCGACTTCTTTTTGGGCGAAGATACGCATTGAGTCTTCGTTCCTCATTAAGTTGACTGGTAAGTTCTAGCACTTTCTTCCTTTCTGCGACGAACTGAGTCTCGAAAGTATCCCTTTCTTCTCTCAACTGGATCCAGGATCTCTTTAGTTCCTTAACATTGGTAGGCATATCTGGATAAGGAATGATCTGAGGAGCACCTCCTTCAGCTTCAGGTTCGACAATCTGAGGTCCGATTGCAAGATATGGCATGACAAGTTCACGAGCTCTGGCGCGTACCCATCTGAGAAAAGGTTCCATAGGAATAGAATTTATCTGTCCTAACGTACCTCTCTTCACCATGCCCCAAGCTCATACAAATCTTTGACGGAGGCCTTGGGAGTCGTTGTCATAGTCGAACATGATGCCTTCGATGATCATTTCATGTGGACCATCTCTTCGAGCACAACCAAACTGTCGCAGAGCTAAAGCAGGATTATAAGTAATACCTCCTCTTATTCCTAGGAGTGGTACATTAGGGAACTCGCCACAACGGTCAATGATGGTAACATTTTCCTTGAACTGAGGACACCAACAGATGTCTGGGTGGGAGAGCGACATTATCCTTTGAGACCATTTCAAATTCTGCTTGTTCTTCAAGACTGATTGAGGAAGGTGCGAAATAAACCACCTAGACAACAAAGGTATGCAGCACATGAGAGTCCCTTGCTTCTTCATGGTACGAGTGTGGAGGGAATGCAAAATGTCTCCCAGCAAGGTAGGTACAGGGTTGTGAGTGAGAAATATCTTAATAGCATTCATGTCTATGAATTGGTCTGGATTAGGGAATAACACCAAGCCATAGATTAGCAACGCCAGGATGTCTTCGAAAGCACGGACATTCATAACTTTTAAGAATTCTCGGGCCTTATTTGTCAGGAATTTGGCAAGTAAACCCTTAACTCCACTCCTTGTTACCCAATTAGCTTCAATGTCGGACTTCGTCATGTGTAAAGCTGCGGCAACTTCTTCCGACTTCGGAACCTTTTCTAAACCACTGAAAGGTATTTGATCAAGGATAGGTATCCCAAGCAGTCTGGAGAATTCTTCCAGTGTAGGTACCAACTGATAATCCGGGAATGTGAAGCAATGATGTTTAGGGTCGAAGAACTGGAATAAAACTCTCATCATATCTTCTTTGAAACCAGTGGTAACCAAATTGAGGAGAGAACCGTGTTTCTTGATGAACTGGGCATGATCGGGGAGCTCTGACACTAAATTCTTCAGTTGAGGAGAGATTGCTACAAAATTGATCCGGATGGTCTTCCTGGGAGCCATAGCCTTACAAAACAGAGCAAAGTTAAATCCCTAAGTCCTTGAAATGGTTAGTACAATGTTATGATGTCATGATGTTATGATGTTAAGATGTTATAATGTTATGAGGTTAAATAAATAACAAGCACAAGCAAGTCACACAACCATCATTCCTAGGTTTTAAGGCTTGCATGAGTTCCATAGGTAAGTACCCTCCCCACTGAAGTTTAGTTGGTTCAACCTGTCCTAGAATAGTAACCGGGTTCTAGAAGGATCTCAAATCACCGACCTTCCTTTAAGTCCACTTCAGTGCAACACCAAGTGGTTGACCGAAGCTTCCCTAAAGTCCAATCTCAAAGAGTTTATTATTGAGTCTCAACCAACCCCAGTCGGAACCGAAGTCAGTTATCTCACTACTTTCTAATGGCTAGGATGAGTCAATTAGGGTTCTAAAGGTCTGGTTAATGCTTTAATGACACCACGCGGAAGCCAAATTTTTCCTCAAGTGAACATGAGGAACATCAGGACATCCAAAGTGTCACATTAACCGTAGCCATCATTTTAACCATTCCAGTATACGCCGGATAGTCGCGATGATCTATTGCTACTTACCTAAGGTACACTAGATCCGGGTGTAGGATCTTTCACTCAAGAATACCCAAGCAATCCCTTAAAAGTAAATCAGACAATTTGGAATAAGTGATCTTGTTTTTAAGGTAACCTCTCTTTTTAAAGTCTCCCCAGCAGAGTCGCCAGTTCTGTCATACGGTGAACTGACTTGGGTATTTTTGCTTTTTATCGCAATGTCGCGGATAGCAAGAGTCGCCACCGACTTTTCTTTTATCCAATAAGGAAAGGTGGAAAAGAACAGGAAAGACCTCAATAGATTTTGGGTTCGGGAGGTACATTATACAAAGGGAAGGTGTTAGCACCCTTTGTATCCATGGTTATCCATGGGCTCTTAATTGCTGGATCACTTATATTTTTGTCTGAAAAGTGTTCGTGAATTGTTTAAAAAATGTTTCGAAAAGAGAGTTTAACTTTGTAATGATTCTCGTATGAATGTATACAAAGTATTTATCTCGTTTGATTTTGAAAACGGTTTAGAAAAATGTAACTTGGTAATGATTCTAGTATGAATGTATACCAAGTGGTGATTTTCTAGGATTTGCAAAGTGTGAGGGGTGGGAAATGTTTTAGGTTATGATCCAACAATTGAGAGTTATACCTTCCTAAGGTCGTTATGAACGTTTCCTATCCTTATGAGGGTAAAACTGTCCTTACTATTGAGAAGTAAGTAATTTTACCCTTTGGAGGTTTAAGGGTCATCGTAGGGTCATCGATAGGTCATTGAAGGCAACAGTTGTAAGGATACCTTAGCATTCGAAGGGACGATCATCATTTAACCGTAGGCTACACCGAAGGGTCATCGAGGGACAAAATCGTATTTTCGAAGGCAACATCTGAGGGACCATGATTTATTTTATGATGATTTAACCGAAGGGTCTTTGCTAAGTGTATCCCTACATTCACGGGACATGACCGTAATACCGTAATATCGTAAGGCACAAGAGAGGTCCAAGATCACATATTTAAAGGTCATATTTTAAAGTCAATTAGGTGATTAGGATGAATCTCCACATTAAAATCAATACATTAAAATTAATACATTAAAATTAATACATTAAAATTAATTAAGCAATTTAGGGTGGATCTTCATAAGGGTATCCCACAAATAAAGTGAAAGGCCTAAACAACACTCTTTTCCTGGGATATGTGAACCTTTACAAAATTCAGCAAACGGGTTAGAATACCAATCAGGGTGCAATAGAGGATTACACCGCAAAAGAAAACACAACAGCATGAATGTCAGGCAAAACAGTGCATAATTAACATAGAATAGATCAGGTTACGCATAGGACATAACAAATATCAACGGCTGTCCCGTTCGCCTCTGCCTCGCCTAGCGAGGGCCTAGCGAATGCTCGCTACATGCTCGCTTAGCGATGTGCTAGCGAGCGACTGCGGGTTTTGAATTTCAGAACAGTATGATCTCAGCATGCTGCATGCCTTATTGCATTCAATTACAGAAATAATATGGTCAAACACTCAGGATATTCAGGCGTACTGGAATTCATATGCAAAGTCTAATTACATATCCAAAAATTCAATCATGATGCATTATGTATTTAGAGATTTACAAATTGGAAGCATAAAACAATAATGATACACAAACCTGTTTGCAATGGAGTGGTAATGCTGAATTGGCAAGTCACTTTTGGTATCGGGTTGAGTTGGGCGGCGGTAACTTCGGTGCGGATGAGCGGCCGTCAGAGTTTCTTCACTCCGACTTCTCTGGGCTACTCTCCGGGGTTGCTATGCCAGGGTTTCCGCCCGTCTCCGTCTCGGTTTTTCGTCTCCCCTTTTCGTTCTGGAGTTGGGGTATTTATAATACTCCTTTGATGACCTAATGGGCTCAGAATGAAGCCCGAAATTTTCTGTTGTCTGTCAGCTTCGCTAGGCGAGCGTGTAGCAAACGTGTAGCGAATGTTCGCTAGGCGAGCGTGTAGCGAACGTTCGCTAGGCGAGCGTGTAGCGAACGTGTAGCGAACAGGCCAGTTTGGGCCATTTTCTGGATTGGGCCATTCGTGAGCTGGGCCTTTGTTCCTTTAAGATCAGTGTCATAAAAATGAGTCGGAATGCCCTGAAAAATGTCTTAAAATATTAATGGGCAAATTTTGGGGTATGACACTTCCCCAAGCAGATTTCTTTTTACACCATGCATAACATTTGCATTTGCATGCATATCATATCAAGCATACACATAAGCTGATAAACAGGTTCTTCCAAGCAGACTGAAGAATTACTTTACAACCAAGGTCATGAGATCCAGCCAGAGGATCAAGCGTGAGTGATCCAGCCTGAGGGTCATTTCGAAGATTCAGCCTGAGAATCGTGTTCCAGTGATCCAGCCTGAGGGTCATTTTGAAGATTCCCCAGTGAAGTCGCCTACAAGCTTTATTTCCCCAGCAAGTCTAATTGAGGAGTCATTACAATATGTTCTAGCCCGAAGAATATGTACGAAGCCCAAAAGTGGAATATGCTCGAAGCTGCATATCTAATATGA